>NW_010330974.1:28114-60760 GCF_000700745.2 Antrostomus carolinensis | reverse complement strand
ATTCCTGCTCTGTTATTCACCGTCTGGCTCCAATTTGGAGGTACATCTCCCCTGTGTTCACTTTATTAACCTACATATGACTGGCTCTTTTGTTTAATGTGGAAATGAAAAAATAGTCGCTGGGCTCAAGAAAAGTAGTCTGAAAACATCTTTTTCCAGATTTTCTGCTCCTTGTGCCACATTAACCACTTGCACGGAAAATTTGGTGGATAAAATATCTTTTAAAAGATGTTTTTCAAGAGTAGACGTTTTTAGCTTTATGTGAAAAGACTTTAGCAATCATGAAATCTTAGTCCTCTCCCCCCATAACTTTTTGAGTCCATTTACCGATTTCTATCAAAACTGACTTCAAAGATAGGAATGTACCAAACTTATAACAACCATCAAGCAGATAGAAACAGACAGCAAAAATTAATATTTCCACTGAGAATGCGTCTGGAGAGTGAGGCAAACAGCTGTGTACTGTGTAACTGACCAGCCAAATAACAAACTTGTATTCCTATTTCACAAAAAGCCACATAGGCTACTTCTGGTTCATCCATCTGATGGGTATAGGACCTGGTAATAAATGGGAGGACTTGAGCGAGGAACTGGAGGTATTGCAGGAATGTCTGTGTGGGTTAAGAGTGTAAGTGTGGGTTGTTCAACATGTATATTTAGGACAAAAGGCTTTGCTAGTTCTGCTGCTCAAGGGCCAACTCACTTAGAAAAATATTTACTTCAGAAGGGGTAGAAACCTTCAGTATTTGCCTTTGTTGTCTCTTCAGTTTGATCACTTTGGTTAGAAAAGGACAATAAGCAGCTGTCTGTATGACAACTGTAAGCGAAGAGCCCAATAAAGCACTGAAAATCATCTTCATGAGTTTAACGAAAATCTTTTATTTAAATGCAAGAGCAGCAAATCTTTGAGAAGTAACTAGGAAGAAAAGGATGGAAAAGCCTTTATGAATGCAAGTGAGAGAAAAAGGTGCGTTGGGACAAGAAGAGTAAGCTAACTTTTATATTATTGCATTGCCCAGGAATCCCTGGTATTATCTGGTACTCCTTGTGCTATACTTTGTATGGCTCTGAAGAAAAATCTCTGCCTTCAAGGATCTTATTCTAGTTTTCATGGGTAAAATAATCAAACTTCCACAATTATTTAGGCTTTTAATACCTACCATACAAAATAGATTTTTATAAATTATCTGTCTATATCTATCTATCTATCTATCTATCTATCTATCTATCTATCTAATTGTGTATATCTAAAAAACCTGAGCGCTTCTTCAGTTCTTTTTAAAAAGACCAACAAGTAAAGAGATCAGTTTTTATGTTGGAAACTAAGTATTTCCTTTCCTCACTCTGTCATCTCACATCACTGATGTCAAGGTCTTCCTAGTCACATAATTACACTCCTTTATTTTTCCCAGTAAGAACTGTCATCTCAGAGGGAAAATTGTACCAGGATTTCCTTCAGATTTTTGGCTGAGATGCTTCATGAGGGAAATATTTTGTTTGAAGAAGATATTTGGATGTATTACAAACAGTTTGAAGAGCTTCCCTCCACTGAGGAGAAGGGGGAAACCACCTCCAACTCTTTTTTTCATGAGAAGTGGCAGATTTTCAGAATGTGTTTAACAGCACTGTGCTGGATCTTATATCCTGGGGAGAAGTTCTGGCTCTGCGGAAGCTCATATGGATGCTCCTGCCAGCTCCTGTGAAGCAGAGCGGAGGCAGGACTTGCCGGAGCAGGGAAAGGCTTATTTCTTCCTTGGTGCTCAGGACTGAGGTCTGGTGGGGGGGAGCGGGTTTCCTGTGGAGCCTGTATCATGCCAGGTCCCTTAGCTCATACAGCCACAGCTCTCCCTTCCTCTGTGTTGCAGAATAGATGTCTTGTTTCCATTGTATATTTTTATGGAAATAAATATAAGAGAAATACTCCTGAAGGTAACTTTTGATTTAGGTGTTTAGGGTTAATTGCTTAACCTTCTCCTTCCTGTAATTACTTGAAAGAAGAGGATAGAGGTAAATGTGCAGGAATTAGTATTTTTCTAAGCAAAACCAAGCGAATTGAAAAAAAAATGTTGTTAAAAGAAGAGAATTTTTGACACAGTCCAAGCTGTCTTTGCCAACCTGCACTTTCACTTACCCGGTAAGGTTTCACTGCCCCATATTGCTCAGGAGCCCGGGAGGAGACCAGCAGACTTTTCCTGTGTTTCCTCCAATAAAAACTCTTGGGTCAGTAGTGGTGATCGATATTGAAGCACACTTTGATATCTTCAGGTTCCAGCAATTGAGAGTTTCTGAATTTCACTGTCAGGTGTAAACACTAAAGAGAATGATGGGATTTCATTATTGCCAGGCTGCAATATTCTTCAGAACCCACTGTCTTTGGAGAAGCACTGGGCTCTTCTTTCTGGTTCCTTGCAAATTAAAGGAAAGAGGGTTTCAATGGTCTTCCCCACTACCTGAATTTTTCCATCTGAGAGCAGGCACGTAGAAAATTAAAGAGAAGTAGCATGGGTTAAATACTCTGATATCTATAAACTCATAGCAGTGGTAATTTGTATGCTGAAAAGCTGTTAATTCAGTGTTTGTCTTACCTTAATGTTTATTGGTTTATTTTAATTTTCAATATATTTAGCCTTTTGAGCTTTTTGACCCAGGAAGTGGTCATTATTTATTTAACAAGAAAATTATTTTGTTTATGACCATCTTTCTCCTTGTGCCTGTTATCACACAAAAGGGGTGGAGTGGTGGGGCAGGGGTATCACTATAACCATTGCTTCACTCGGGAGGAAATGCAGATGATCTCCTGGAGCTATATATCTTTACTCACTGTGTTGACTTATGAGCCATTGAAAATAGATGCAAGGTGGATGCTGGTGTCTAATGCAATGTTAGATGACGGAATCAAGTGTGTTGGTGAATACTTCTGTGAAATGTCTTCCTCCCTTGGCACACTTACCATGAGGAAAACACAGGGTGAAAAGCTCCATGGGGCTTTCCTTCTGGTTGTTCAAACAATAAGGAATTTCCCTACTTACACTCCTGGAAGGGAGAGGTCTGAGAACCTCTAGCATATGCACATGGGATTAGATATAAAGATATCTTTATGTGTTTGCAAGACCACAAGTTCAGTGTCTAAAGGATCTGGAAGGTGGAGATAGGGAATCCCGGCAGCCCCAACCCTGGGCACCTCCCTGGGGACAGGGACATGCCAAGGTTGTGCCAGGACATGGGCCTGCAGGTGGGTGGGCCTGGCTCAGCAGAGACCATGGCTGGGCAGGGCAGGGCTGTGGGGAACTGAAGACCAGCCCCACTGTGGTGTCACTGGGGAAGGGACTGGTGGTCCTGGGGGTTGCCATGGGGTCCTGGACCATGGGTAGGATGGGCAGGGGCAGGAAAGCCCACTAACACCCAGGAGACTGGCAGTGTTTTGGTCAGCTAGCCAGGAGGTCAGGCAGAAAGGGAAACCAATGATCTTGAACCCTAAATTTCCTTTAGGTGGGAATGTTGATTCAGGTCTCTTTCCTCTGTCAAGTCACCAAATTCTAGGTGGAACTTCATATATTTGAGACCATTGATCATCAGCTAAAACTGCTTGAAGTTGGTCAGGTTGAATTTTACTTGCCAGCAAAGGTGGACAGGTGCTTCTGGGGTGGAGGTTAGTTGCCTTTAGATGTTGATAGTGCTTGGGCAGGGTTTATGGGATTGCTATTTAAAACAACAGCATCTAGACTTGTCTAGCTGATACCTTTGAGAGTTGAATCTGACTACAAAAGCACATGGTTTTCAAAATAGTATGTGTTTTCTCTGCATCTCCAAGTACAGGCACAGATTCCTCTCCTCATGCAGAAATGCAATGATGCATCCACTTGCTTTACAGATCTCCTTAGCTGTCATCTTCTAAAAATGGCCCTTGCTGTTTGTATATATGTCAAACAGCTGCGTCACGTGATCAGCTTTTACATTTCTAGACAGTGATTGGGATGCAGAGAGGTGATGTTCTCTGTACGTTTCCATACCTGTAGGCTGTACTTTACCACTGGTTTTCTGATAAGAATGTTTTTGACCCCCATTTAGTTTTCCTTATGATGAATTTTTATCTCAAATTACTGCATAACTAACACTTTCCAGTAGCCTGTTTTAAAAAAGAAGAAAAAACCCTACCTAACAACAAAGTAACTGCAACAACAATAATAAAAACCCCTGTTCTTACTAGGTTGCAATCTCAAACCAATCCACTTTGACTGTAGCCATGACAAATTGCTGTCTGAAAATGACTGCCCTATTCATCTGTTAATATTGTTAGAAAGAAAGCTACAACTGTACCTATCAGTGTAACTAAATTAGAGCAGGTTCACATAAGGCAGGCACACATAAAAATGTACTTATGAAACAGATGTATCCCTCAACAGGAAAATGACAGCAATTCTGATAAAATGCTTTTATTATTTACTTTCAACAAGTATCTATAGCTGCAGTTTGACTATTGTTGAATCATTTCAATAATCTTGTTATAGGCCTGGCAATAAAAGGAAAAGCACTTCAGCACGGTGAAATGGCCTAGCTTCTGACATGTTCAGTGACACATCAGTGATAGGGTTATATTTTTTTAAGCTGTTGAAACAAACAGCAGCATTGTTTATCCAGGCAGTGAAGTGCTTCAAAGTAGAGCACATCCCTTGCGTGGAAGGCGGCGGATGGCGCAAGTTGAGCCATGCCAGTAGGGATGGGTGGCTGCTGTGCAAGGGAAGCCTCTGTTCTGCTGGGTACAGGGGTTGCACTCATGTCTCTTAGAGGTAAATATGGCAGTACGAAGGATTATACTTGGAAATTAAAAAATAATTTTGACTTTAAACTGAGCAAATGCAGGTGTCTCCAGCCATCTGCTTATTATATACCATAAAGTTTATGCTCCACTTACCAGTTCTTCTCTAAAACCAGTGCTCAGAACGTCTCTTATTTCAAACCTAAAGTTTTTTGGACATGGGTTGTGGGCATTTTGAAAATTGATGCTATTTGGAAATTGATAATTAATATTTCTGTATTCACTGCCTTTCAGGTTTTCACAAATTTCAGAAGAACTGTGAGATAACTAACTATGTGCGCAAAACATTACACTTGGCAAGTATAGAAGTTTCTTTTGCTATCTATAGGAACACAGAAAAATAGACTAGAATGACTTGAATATAGTAATGTAGGATGTTTGTGGCAAAGTAAGGAATATCTTTAGAGTACATAATTTTAATCTGCTACAAAATAGAATTGATTCAACTTCAAAAAATGCGTAACAACTTATTTTTATTTGTTCACAAGCTTCCAGAAATATTTGTATCTGAGCAGAGATTGAAGCTCAGAGTATTTCAGAACAGGAGCTCAAAATGTCTAAAAATACTAAATAGTGGGCAGTGTCTACGAAAAGTGATATGAAATGCAAAATCGAATGTGGCAAAACTGTACTGATTCTTCTGGTAATTGTTCCAAGTGAATACAAAAACTTACTCTTTAGCAGAATATATTTAATTACAAGCTCTGGTAATGAACAAGTTAAGGATTCTATAGTAACATTGCTCTACTGTTATATTGTATATATTCTATACAGTAAAAACTTTAAGTTTCTGGACGCTCAGGGTAAGAAAATTATGGCTGTGATTAAAGTCTTAAACTTTTTAATCTTTCACATATTTTGGAGATCTTGCAGTGGAATTGGCTACATGACTCTTGGTTTTTATAGTTGATCAAATTTATATTTTCTCTGTTATGTTAATATCTCTTTATTTTTAATAACTATTTATTTTTGCAATTTGTTTTAATATCTATTGACTGAGAGAAAAATAACTATATTTGAAATTTATTTATGTTTAGAATTCATAAGGTTCTAAAACTTTCTCCCCTTGCTCTTGTCATGATTTTTACTCCAGCCAGCAATAAAGCCCCACACAGCTGCTCACTCACTCCTCCCTGCTGGGATGAGAGAATTGAAAGAGTAAAAGTGAGAAAACTTGTGGGCTGAGATAAAGACAGTTTAATAGGTAAAGCAAAAGCCGCACACGCAAGCAAAACACAACAAGGAATTAATTCACTACTTCACATTGGCAGGCAGGTGTTCAGCCATCTCCAGGAAAGCAGGGCTCCATCACATGTAGCAGTTACTTGGGAAGACAAACACCATCACTCCAAACCTCTTCCCCTTCCTTCTTTTTCCCCCAGATTTTATTGCTGAGCATGACATCATATAGTATGGGATATTTCTTTGGTCAGTTGGGGTCAGCTGTCCCAACTGTGTCCCCTCCCAACTTCTTATACACACCCAGCCTTCTCACTGGTGGAGTGGTGTGAGAAGCGGAAAAGGCCTTGACTCTGTGTCAGCACTGCTCAGCAGTAACAAAAACATCTCCAAGTTATCAACACTGTTTTCAGCACAAATCCAAAACACAGCCCCATACCAGCTACTATGAAGAAAATTAACTCTATCTTAGCCAAAACCAGCACAGCTCTGAAACACAGTGTGATTAGATTCCATTTAAAGGAGAACAATTATCCTGGAAATTAGAAATAAATCCCATTCTCTTTTTTTTTTTTTTTTTTTTCTTTTTTTTCTTTTCTTTTCATTTCATTTCAGGCAACGGGAAGTTAAAAAATGCACCATATGTTGAAAATGTAAAATTTTAATATCTGCTATTCCAAGAAACAAGATTAATTGCTGAATTTTGAGATATTGCCTTCAGTGAGAACCATGTACCTGGACAGCTTGAAAAGGAGTTAACGATCACAAACATCTTAGGCGGTTGACTAATCTCTTCCCATGCATGCTCAATGAGTTTTTACCAAAATATTTCAGGCAGCAAATGAAATTGCTTTTCTTTTATGAGCTCCCACTGCCTGGCTGCCCTGCTCAGCCTCAGGTCCCCAAAGGGGTGGTTTGAATGGGGAGATTATAAATATCTCAGCAGAACAGACGTAACAACTAGAGTGAAAAGATGGCAGTAAAAGGAAGGAGGGAGACAGAGTATTGGGGATTTTGCAGGAAAGGGTGCTTTTTTCCATAGGGGTTTTCCTTTCAGCAGGTGCCCAACTGGTCCTGACTCAGCTTAACTAAGGTTTCCATTTAGATCTCTTTTTCCAAAACACATGTAAACTTCATCTTCAATTTTAACCGACTGATAGTTCAAAATACTTTGAGTGCTATAAAGATGTTTTCTTTTAGTGACACGAAAATTGATTTCTGGTCAAACCAAATACTCTGAAATGCCTGTCCAAAGCCCATAAATGGAGAAGCTGATATTATATCAGTGAAGGCTGGCAAGCGTGGGGAAAAAAGGTTTATTCATTCTGCCTACAAGAGCTATGTAAACAAAAACAAAACATTCTTTCAGGAGAGAACATGAAGAACTGGCAAGGAAACAAAAGTGTAATGGAGAAGATTTCTAGGCCACCCAGCTGCCTAATTACTGGCAGCATTTCTGGATTTTTACAGCGTGCCTTTCTAACATAGTCCTTTGGAAAACGAAATGCCATATTATTGCAAAATAGTTACAAATCTAAAAGATTTTGTGTCCTGTAGACGAGCTTTTGCCTCCCGTGGGATTTTTAAGAGACTTGTTCTGCAAGTTGAACTAAATAGAGCAACCTACTGTTACCTTTTTGTAACATATTAAAATTTGATTTACCAAGATGAGCAAACTGAAAGTCTAGTTTCATTTTCCAACTTGATCTGGAGGACAGTGGTGGCATTATTCACAATTTCCTAGAGATAATAATGAAAACTCTGGGCTTTTTACAACTTTGCACTTAAAGTGTCCATGCTATGCTGTTTTGTAATGATTTAGCCATTCCCATGAGTATTCTCAGCAATATGTTATATTTGATTTTTTAATAGTATTGTTAAGACTTGATGGGATGGAACTAAGCTGTTTTTGAGCTCTACTAACAAAATGTATTAAGATGAAATACCAGCATTTAAAAAACAAAACAAAACAAAAAACCCTGAAAAAACAAATCTGTAGGAACAATAAATGGATCTTAGTCAGTTTCCTGAGACTGTGGCCCTGCTTGCTTATAGCTAGAAAAGACCTTTGCTAGTTCTCATAATGCATTCCTAATCATAAACATCTGTATAAAATAATGCAGATGTATGTAATTATAAAAGTATTTAAGGCTTATTTATGATTTCTGGTTTTGAATCTTTGCAGTCTTTCTGGGTTTAGAAATGTTGAAAATACATTTCTTTATTAGGAAAAATCTTTTCTTTCCAGATCTGAACAAAAAAGCATTACTTTATTTTTCCTCAAGTTACTACTCTCCCATGATGCATCATTGATGCTGTTAATGCTTTTTTTATATATTAAACTTTGTTATCACAGTATTACTGGGGGAGTAATTGCAATCCATTTAGCACAAGTAAAAAAAAAAATAGGTGAGTTACTTACTGCTGTCTCCAGTGACTAGTGTTAATTAACTCTGGCTTCATCATATTTAAATGGTTGTGAAATAATCTTGTGGCTCAACTATATTTATAAAATGTATTTCCATTTTTAATCCAAGAAACTATCCAGCAGTTTGGACATCTTTCGGATCACAGCAGTTAGGAAAAAAAAATCATATTAGTCTGGTATGTTACACCTAATTCTGTTTACAAGAAAGTATCAATATCCTGTGGCATGAACACAGGAGGATCAGATGACTCCAGATTTTTGGGGGGGTTTCTCTTACCTGTATCTTTAAGCCTGCCCCAGAGAACACCTTCTGCCCTAGATGGGCTTTTCTGCAGAGCCTCACTGCAATCCTAATTTTTGCTCTAACCAAAGCTGCCTCCAAGCATGTTCTTTCTCTCTCTCATCCTCATCCAATCTTACACACAGGGGTCAGCAAAGCTTTGGCATCCGTGTAAGCTAGATTCCTGAGGGGATTTGCATATTTCTGTATTTTGGGTTAGGAAGCTGTTTCAGTCATTACCTGTTTGCCCAAGTATGCTTCTTGCCTCCTCCCAAACATGAACATCTGGTCAGCAGTTACGTACATCAGTCTTACCAATGCTTAACCCAAACTCTAATGGTATTCTTTTTTTTCCGCTATTCCTTGACAGGTAAGACCACTTTTATTATTGCTTATAAAACCATATTTAAATCTTTAATTTAGGTATCTAGTTTCTGTGCACAACAGCTATTTGTCAGGATTTGCAAAATGATTGTTACTTGGTCCCCATCCAATGCAACTAAGTTAGTTTGGCCCGAGAAAAAAAATCTCTTATAAAGAAAAAAAGAAAATGGTCAAATTAATGCAAAGTGTCCTACCACGAAACGTATCCTGTTAGTATGAACTGTCTTGTTGTGTATAATTTTTAGATATAAGGCACAAAAACAATTTACTAGCAATGTGCACTCTGTGGTGAGCATCCCAATCTATTGACAAGCTGAACTCTGTCCTGGCAGATTCCATCATCCCAAGAGTATCAGAGATATTTCAGGACACAAGCTAATTCCAGCAGGAGAAAAGTTTGATATTTTAGCTGATTATACTTTTTTATTTTTCTCTGCCTGATTGCCTAAATACATTATTCTGCCAAGGTCATGGCATGGCAATCGCTGCATATTTCAGAGAAGGCACTCTGAACTCATTGTCTCAGGTGACTAAAAATGTCATTTTACTTTGCATGCACATATTGATTAGTTATTCTCACCGACCCCAATTACAAATAGTACTGCTGTAGTGGATGCCAGATGAACATATCCTAAAGTGATTCTCAGCCTTTAGCCTATTAATCCAAGGCCTGACCGACTTCAGCTGTGACAGATACATCAGTGTTGCCCAGGCGTCTCATACATATGTTCAATTAGATCAAATGTGCATAAGTGTATGGTGACATACCCCAAACCTGTGAACTACATTGCTATGTATACCCCTCATATCTTTGCAATGCTGTAATTGTAGTCTTTAGTTATTTTAAACCTTTGGAATGTAATGGAGAAAAATGCCTGCTTGGCAATAAGTAAAGTTGGTTTGTTAATTGCTACTCATTGTGTTAAATATTTGATATATGTGGATTGTTTGCATAGAGTGGGTAGCTGTATTCTGTCTCATTCAAAAACAAAACCCAGAAAATATTACATTATTGCCCTACAGTACTTGTATTATCTTGGGCTGTTATGACATTGCCACACATATTACAACATAATGGCAACAGAAAGCAAAAAAGCATTCTGGTCTTTGAGTGTTGATTTAAATAGATAATGAAGCTTTCATCGTATACCATAATAATAGCATAGGAACAGAAACGGGTCTTCATATGACAGCAGGTTTGATATATATATTTACTGGGATTTGTATAAGGCATCCATTGTGATTCTGTACTCCTGCACAAATAATTGCATATAAACTCCTTGTGCCAAGGTATCAGAGCCACTATCTACAGCAAGATATTTTTCACTTGTCCAGCCCATTTGGCTACTGAGTAGGGTAAAGCTTTTTCAATTGCAAACCTCCTCACATTCCCCAACCTTTTAGAATGATGACTTTTGGACTCTTTTTTCAGTCACGCAGTGGATAATTTCATTCAGGCTCTTTGTGTCACAAGTACTCTGTCTTTGCATGTGAAAACTACTGGTGAGCATTCTAGAAGCTAAGTGTTTTGTGGTGGACTTGCTGCAGCAGTATGACACAAGGAGAGAGATACTCTCCTTTGGGACTCAAGTTTGGGTCAATTTGAGAATAATTTTAACCTACACCAGCTAACCAACACAGTTCCCTGTGCAGCATGAGCTCCCGTTGCAGCATCAACCATGTACTGAAGGCTCCATGGGTGATATGAAGGTGCTGAGAGACAAATATATTTTTTTTTCTGCAGGATATTTAGAACTGACCTGACCCTCTGGACTCAGACACACAAGAACAATACCACAAGTACCCCTTCCTGACTTCTGGCAGCTCTCCATCTGTCACCTCTCTCTGCTATTCCTAAGTCAGTGACTTGACTACAAGCTTGCTATGGCAAGAAAGAACCTGGGTTATACTTCAAGGTTACCTTTGAGAGTTCAGAATTGCAATGTGGGCAACTTTGCTGAAGGCTATAGGGCACAGTATAGATGGACTTCTGTGTTAAGGGAGCTGTAAGGTTAAACCTATATATTGGCATAGAAATCATCTAAGTCTGCCATCAACTGAAGTCAGAGGGGCAGTCAGAGGGGCTTGACAGCATGTTAAGTCTCCACAGGGAGTAAAAAGGTTGAAATAATTTTAATTGGGAGCCTTCCCCCTTTGTAACCGGTTACAATCTTAAATAGTTTAAGGCTCAATAGAGCAATAGGAATGCTTCGCATTAGCCTCCAAAATAAACTGTAAGCTGGTGCAACCTGAGAAGCTCTGCTGTGAGTATATTCCCTGGCTGTCGTGGCAAATGCATGCTCCCAGAACAGGGGTTTCAAATTCAGTAAGATTTCTCCCCACTCCCATGCCACCAAAAAATTTATGAATAATATGGTCAATGAGAAAGGAGAAAAAGCATACCGCCCCCTCCCACTACTATTCTAAAATTACTTTTTCTCTGAACATCCCCTTCTCCTACACTCACTTTGACCATTGGACTGAAAATACATTATTTGATAAATTCAGGTTAGCAGCAAAGAGGAAGGCATCATACCAGCTGTCTGGTGTGTGAGACTTCAGGGGTGCTATGATACTGGGGAATAGCTTGCGTCTGTTGCAGCTGGACTACATCTATCCAGAAACATTTTATATGTCAGGCTGACAAATTATGCTTTAAGATGTCTTCTTGATTCATTAGACATAAGTCATCCAAAAAAAAAAAAAAAAAAAAGCTGACTCAGGAGCATGGTACAAAAAGGTATGCAAAGAGGGTGCTAGCTGGATATGAGGATACTTAGGAGCCAAAACTCTCAGTAACATCCAGCCAGGCCTTGGCAGTGCCCTGGGACTCTCTCAGGAGCTCTGAACCTGATAGGCACATCTGAACCTTGTGACACTCTCCCGTACCACAAAGAAAAAAAAAACAAACTAGATGGGCTCACCAGGAGCTGTAAAGAGAGTTTTACTCCATCACTCTTTGATAGTCTTTAACTACATAGCCTAATAAAAAAATGCAGACAGCAGCCAGGCCTTGGCAGTGCCCTGGGACTCTCTCAGGAGCTCTGAACCTGATAGGCACATCTGAACCTTGTGACACTCTCCCGTACCACAAAGAAAAAAAAAACAAACTAGATGGGCTCACCAGGAGCTGTAAAGAGAGTTTTACTCCATCACTCTTTGATAGTCTTTAACTACACAGCCTAATAAAAAAATGCAGACATTAAAAGCAATTAGAAGAACTGTCCCTTATAAGCTTAAAAATGTTAGTACACATATATTTCCATCTACCATAAGCAGTCCGTATATTATGCATGTTAATATGTATCTTTGAGTGATATTAAAAATAGCATTCTGATCATATGACAAACCAGTTGCTATAGTAACTACATTTTTGCTGTAGAACAGCAAAGTAATAATGTGTAAAATGTGTAAATGATCAGTGTGTAAGAGCAACTGGTGCGTCTTCGCTCTGCTATTCTGCTTTATAATGAATCTTCCTATGAATATATATATCTCATTCATGCATTCTCGTGACACTCTTGTTGCTGGTTCCATATCTTCAGTTGGCCACCCTTGTAGTGCTTAAGTGAGATGTGACATTTCAGCCAAAGGAAAAAGGAGCGGGAGTTCATCCAAAGTAAAAAGGCTTATACTGATTTCAATGGACTTTGCCTCAGGCCATATGCAAACAAAAGTGATTTATGAGGGGTAGCATTAAAAGGCAGAGTTCACTCATTTTTGTGTGCCTGTTACTTTTTCTGAAATCTGAAGAGATGCTGCACTTGACATTGAAGAGAGGTAGGATCAAGTACTAACATGTTGGATATTTCCATAGGTGGCTGAGAATATCTTGGTGAATGTGGAACCAACTTTCCAGAGCTCGTCTCCCTTCACCCCAAATTCCAAACTTCTAGATTTACATGCCTGTCAAATGCTTTTTGCCATTGAAATTTCTTAGGATAGATAAGTGTTACTAAAATTTAAGAGTGGGTGAAACACATGGAATGAAGTCCTGGCTTAGCTGAAATCAACAGCAAATCTCTTGTTGACAGTATTTCACCTTTTCTGCTTACTGTCACACTGAAGAGGGCAACGACCTACTGGCCTACAGGAGATTGTAACCCCCTGAAAAGCAACAGAGATATTTATTTTCAACTCCAGAGAGAGGAACAATGTTTGTAGCAGTGCTGGCTACAGATCAGATGTATTCCCATCCAGGGGGAATTATACAGTTAACCAGTAAATCATTTGGCTCACTTGCTTTAATTATGCTAGGTGACTGTGATATTTTGTTTTATTGGGCTTTCTAGTTTTAATGTTGTCCACATTTTAAAACAAGTTGTTTGAACCTGAAATCATTCCTAATTTTAACATTTCAAGGCACTGTATTTTTCCTGTTGCAACCACAGTGTAGATGTAACTATAATCTACTTTGTGACAGCACCTGCCTAAGTGGAACAGTTAGTTATTTACTAACACTCCAGGAGGGACTTCAGATTGAAGGAGATCAGCTGTGTCTCTGACCTCATGGGTAGCCTAAAACGAAAACTTGAGTCCAGATATACTGTGTCTGAACTCTGTGATATAGCCCACCCTCTCTTCTGTATAATGAGCTGAAGGCTTTTTGTTCAAATGAGCCAAAGCCCATTTTTGAAGAAAATACATGTTCCAAAATAGAAAGAGGTAGTTTAAAATCAGAATTTATTTATTATCCTAAGACACTATCAAGAGCTTCTACCTTTCCCTTGGAATATTTGAAAAGCAGAACTACTACTGCCTTAAATTCTGCTGTAAAATTATATGGTACTCTGTGATACTGATCCAACCAAGAGTAGTTGTATTCTAGCCTTTTGAAACAAAGCTTTTTATAAAGTCATGCTCTAAAGTCTACATATGGAAACCAACAGACTTTGTATCAGACTTGATATGTGCAAAATATTATTGTAATGTGTATGTGTATGTGACACTAAACTAACATTTTTCCTGTTTCCTTTGTAATTGCTGCAGCATCAGCTCTATGACTCAATATCAGATTTCTGTATCTATACCACCAAATTGCGAAATAAGAATTTTTCTGGAGATTCCTATTCTTTCTAGTGGAAAATGTCAACATTTTGCATATATCAGAAATTGTTTAGTTGGAAATGATGCTTTGGTACCTTCACTTCAGTTCTTGCTCTATGGACTTTGTGCTTGCATGGACTATCACGACAGAGGTAGCAAAAGCTATCTGAGGTGGCCCAGTCTCCATAAAAAGTGTTGGACTCCCTCTGGGTAATATGATGTAATGCTTCATTTATTTGCATGTTAATCTTGCTCAGGTATTCCCATGGTGTCCTACAATACATGTTTGCTTTCTTGTCTGTAGTGTGGTGGAGGCAAATATGATAATAGAGATTGCACCCAAACAAAAGAGTGACAGCATGAGGTGTCTGACTACAGTGCTTATAATGTGCTGCTGTGGAATTTCCAAAGAGAATACCACTGGCTGAGTGCTGTTTGTTTGGGGTTTTTTTTACCCAAAGCCTTGGGGTAAGAGGTTTTTGTTCATCTGGAAAGGTTTTCCTTTGAAACATGAGCTCCCTAGATAGAGATCCAGGGTTTTCTGGATAAGCAGTGAAAAGTCCTTCTTTCTCTTGTATTTTCAAACAAGAACCTGAAAATAGAACAGCCTAAATGAATTATTCATGAGAAGTAGTGCACGCAAGATATACATCAATAATCAACAAAATAAATATTTTCTAAATTATTTGTGGTAAGAGATGGAAAAGGTAAATTCTGCAAAGTGATGACTGAATGCATCATTGTTTACATTCCCATATTTTTGTCATCTCCTCAGAGACTTCATTTCCACTGACAATAAAGGGTTACATAATATATTTGTGGTTTTTATTTTTCTATATGTCTTCCTACACTTCCTTGATACTGAAGTTACAGCTCTTATTAGAAAGTCACCTTTAACTTATTGAGTCATCTTATGGAGTCAGAATTCAGTCATTTAAACCCCTTGTCCTTCCAGCAGTATTATCATTACTTATGGTTATGAAATAAGGTTCATAATTAGGAACTGGTCAGGAATTTCCTGACAAAATAATTTTGCCAGAAGACAATTAATTGACCTTGAGGTTATGAAGGTATGAACTGGTTGTTTCAGAAGAGACTACTTGGGTACTGTCTGGGATTCCAGAGGGAAAAAAAAAAAAAAAAAGACATTTTTAGCTGCTTTTGAGTCATCTCCTTCCCTCTTGCAGTTCTGCCCATTTTGTGTGAGAGATCATAATATTCCTCAGTGGTTAGGGTAGTCCTTGCCAACCCATGGGATATTGTAAGTACACCAGGATTTTTCTTTTCTTTCCCTTTACCATTTCTTCCTCAAAGCCACACAAGCTAATTTTGAGCCCTCATAGATTTATGTCAGCATGAAAGGGATCTTTTTTAATGGAGAAATTATTTCTGAGGTTGGAAAAAAAATCCTAACCCTTTGCTTTGATCCTAAGGTTTGACCATCCACATCACCTTTGCAGGCATGGGACACTTTATTTTTCAAATGGGGAGTAAGCAGGTCCTGGATGTCACCATTTTTTTATAAAACCCTTTATCTTCACGTGTAGTTTACATATGGTAGCTTAAGTTATGCGAAGCCATAGAATATATAGGAATATTCAGGAAATAGTTGACAACTCAATGTAGGTAAAAACAACAGAATCTAGCATTTAATTTGCCAGATATTCTGGACAGAAGCCAGAAGTCCATTTACATATAAATATATAATTTATAATGTGGAAATGCTTCAAGGGCTTGCATGCAAATGCTTTTTATTTTTTTGAAAAAAAAAAAAAAGTTTCTTTTCATCCTCTTGTCTTTTGTTTCAGTTAAATCATGTTTCGTTGTTGCATGCATTACAATAAATTAAGAGGGCAACCTTTTCTCTTTTTGAGTACAACTGGCATATAAATGACACTTCCTGGATGACATAAAAACCCAGATAATAGTTTTATAATTAATTTACCTAAATTAATTTAATAGAGAAAAAAATGCATGATGGTATTATAAATGTGTCCAATTCAGTAAGAGAAAATAAACAGAATATAGTTTCTAACTATATTCTAAGAGTTTCTTTCTTCAAAACACCATTCTTCCTGAATAGATTAGATTTTGTGATTTTTTTAGCTACTGAATTCTTTTTTCTCACTATTATTTCTGACTGTCAGTGCATTCTGGATGTTGGCTGGATCAAAGTAGGTAAATAGAAAAATACCAGATCTAAGAAAATGCTTCTGAAAATATTATCAATATTTTAAATTTTTTAACTAAAACTTTGCTTCTTGTTTATTTTCAGCTGCTGTTCTAGTGTATTTAGTTTGTTGGCAATATGATTGACAAATAACTAATTCATCTGAGGAAAACAAATTCTGGCTTTGGAGCAAGAACTTCTAATCACAGGAATTTATTTTTCAGACTATGGAACTGAATATCAAATGTGGAGATGTTTTACAATAAATTGTGTTGTAGTCATTTATTCAAAACCATAAGTCATTCAGCAAACACTTTGATGAATGGATACACAAGAAAACTGTTTTGCTGACGGATCAACCCCAACTAGGAAAAAACTCCCAACAGCTCCCCACTGTTTCCACAAATTAAAAAAATAACAGCCCTTCTCCTGGGCATGTAGGTCTCTTGAATGTATAGATAAAAAAAAAATAGACTTCAGAAGAATGGATGCTGAGAAAAAAAGGAACATTTATGCAGATGAAGTTGCTGGGGGACTATACAGTATTGTCTATTTGGCTAGAAAAATGTGTGCCTTTTATGAGAAATAAATATTTGACCATAAATGCAGGTACCTGGGCAGGAATCTTGGAAAATACATTTTTCTGGCACAGATCGTGAAAGCAGACAATACAGAGATTAAGGAAACCTGGTCAAAGAGAACCTGGGCTTGAAATGCGATAATCCATGGATGTGGATTGAAAATTGCTCAAGGAAAACTAAAAACTAAAATAAAAATAAAGGTAGTACAAGGTTTTCAATACTGACATTATGTAAAACTGTTAGGAGAGAATAGAGCACACAAAATAACACATTTGGAATAAATATGTTTTTGAGAAGGCTAATAAACACCTTATTTTCCATGTGGCAGTAATAGTAAAGGTGGTAATCAGCACACTTAGATTCAGAATGGACGAACAGCTTATTGAATAGAGCAAGTGCTGCAGAGAACCATAGCACTGTGCCATCAAAGGAGACTTCAGCTGCAACTGAAGGAGCCAGCCTAACATGAGCAGTTTGCCTGGTGTAGCGCTTTCTGGATGTGGTAGTAGCTGCCTGATTGCCACATAATCACTGGACCAACAAGAAGTTATGAATTGGAGTGAGTAATGAGGATGTTACAAAAACGACAGTCTCGCAGAATAATCTGTCCTGATCAGCAGTGGTTTCTTTTTAAATGAAATGGAAGCGAAATAAAAACAGGTGCTTAAGTAAGGTTTCTTTACTGTTTAAGACATTAAGGAATCCAATTAGTGGAGTCACCTGGATTGAAAAGTTCAATACTTTGAATATGGATGAGCTCTGGAATATTTTAAAGTCTAAACTGCAAAATCTCTCTAAAAATTTGAAG
Organism: Antrostomus carolinensis; assembly: GCF_000700745.2. Classification (NCBI taxonomy): domain Eukaryota; kingdom Metazoa; phylum Chordata; class Aves; order Caprimulgiformes; family Caprimulgidae; genus Antrostomus; species Antrostomus carolinensis. The sequence continues at coordinate 43,068 of NW_010330974.1, read as the reverse complement.
GAGAGAAATGTAGAAGGAATATCAAGTCCAAATACATTCAAAGCAAAAAAAGACTCAAAAAGGACATAAGGAATGAACAGCAAACCCACAGGGAATGGAAAAAGGTATTGATCAAGAAAGCAAACTACTTGAAAGGTGAAAAACTGTGGGGAGAGAGAGAGAACTACCTTAAATCAGACTGAATTGGGAACTGTAGAGAAAATAAAAACAAATAAACAAATAGAAGAAGGTTTATTGGTAGTAAAGATAACAAAAGAACAATGAAGGAAGCCATAATACCATGCAATAGGGATTGGGTTAAGATTTACCTACAGCTTAAAAGCAAAATGATTTTTTTTTCCATTTTTGACAAAGGTGAAGATGTTGAACAACGGTTTGTCTTGCTAAACAGATCAAGATATCCATGACAAAAGAATCTGAGATCTCCACATTTGAGATAGAATCAAAATCAGAAAAAGTTTAATATTATCAAGCATAGGGCGAAAACAGGCACATAATTATCAATTCAAAATGAATAAAAACCCCTTTTCATTAGCTATTATTTTTGTAAATTATTTAAAAGGTGGAGGGTATAACTGGAGAATAGGAAGTATAAACCTGTATTAAGAAAGGAGAAAAAGTGATCTGGACAATTACAATTTCATGAGTTTTACCTTGATAGTGCATATAGTTTGGAATAAATTTGGAAGGAAAGTATAAACAAAGTATTTACCAGAACTAACTTGATATCACTATTCACTAAAATAACTGACTTAACTAGGAGGTAAGGTAGGTCAAATCTGCTTGGACTTCAGTAGGGCATCTAATCTAGTGTTCCACTGGAATTTACTAATTGCACTAGAGATGATGGGGATTAGCAGGGAACTTCTAAACTAGGTAAAGAGCTGACTGAGGGCAAGATAATCATGCAATGGCTTGTGCTTAAAGGGCATCATCAGGCTGGAAGGAGGTACCCTGAAGTCTTGAGGGATCATTAGGGACTGATTAAGGAGACCTAATCAATTGTCATGACTGTCATGGGCTAGAGCACGAGTTTACAGCTTAAGTGCAGTAGCTATTTATCTGAGCACACTTGCCCTTCAGTACCCCATGATAAATAAGAGACAGGTCCTCTCTTTCAATAAAGGTAGGACAGTGAGCCTCAGCAGTTGCTGCACAGTAAAAGATGTGTTTTGGCTCTCCCTCTGGTAATCAGTTCCTCTGCCCATACCTTTCCTTAATAGCTTTAGTAATGACAAAGGCATAAAAAATGACAGTGTGATAATGAGACAAAATTGGAGATTTTGTCAATATGGAGAGGATCGAAGCATAATGCAGAAAGATCCGTGTTACCTGGAGGACTGAAATAGTAGAAAAGAGATGTAATTCAATACCAAAATGTGCAAGGTCAGTCACTTAGAGGGGCAACTAGAAAGAACCTATCTAATAAGCTCAATGGCAGGAAATGGCAGAGGAGGAGAGGAACCAAGGTACCCTCAATCAGTTTCAGGATATGTCTGAGCCATACGAGGGATGCTTCCAAGAAGATAGCAAACCCAGTCCTCAGATATATCAGCTGAGTTTCGTATCTCAGCTTAAAGATATTGAATGAATATGAACATACAGAGAGGTTTTTGCAGTTCCAATCACCTATATTAAGAAAGGGTAATTCAAACTGGAATAATGGTTGTTGGGGGAAAGGATGGATTGTTTTTATGAGAAGATATTAGAAGATCTTGGTGTGTTTACCTCATGGAGAAAAAGGACTGGGAGGGAACATGTTACCATCTAGCAGGGAAAAACAGCAAGTGAAAGATCTTTTTGAGAATACAACAAAACTGGTTAAAGGCTAGTAGTTATGAGCATACATGAAGGTGGAACTGGGAACAAAAAATTGTCAGATAATTACAGAATGAAATCTTGACATTTCCTGGAACTTTAGAGTCCTCAACGAAGTATAAGAGTAAAAAACATACAAACAAACAAACAAACCAAGTTATGTTTTAAAGATTTTTAAAATGTTTTGGAGTTTTAAAAATCACTTTATATGATGTCATTCTCAATCATAGCAGTTGGTAAAACCTGATGAGCTGGTAAGATGCCTTATTGACTTATAGAGGGCTTTTTAGTAGTGACTAAATGAAGAGGAAAGAATGATTTGGCTTGATAGTCCCAAGGTCTTGTGCAGAGTGAGTATCTGCTGGTTTTTTTTTGTTGTTCTGTTATGTAGGATCTCAGCCCTGATATCCATTCTTGTTCATTGAAATACTTGGCAATGGCCTATAGTTAATCGTACGTTAAAGTGTTGTGCTTAGTTTGGAAAGGCTAAAGGACATGCTGAAATAATTTACAGAATTAGGACCACAGAGAAGTCTGGGCTGCTAGCTCAGTTTTGCTTAACTATCTAATTTCTGGGGTCATTTTTTTCTGCTCTGTTATTTTAAGATGCATAGCTGAAGATTTTCATACTATATTTTAATAAAGTGTATTTTAAGTTCATTCTTTTGTTGTTTGGAGAATTCAGCATAAAATTCAGGAAGAAATAGGTCCTCCTTGTGGTGTGAACATAGTTCTTTTCAGTTTCTGGCAGCACAGGCAAATCTGCTTCTTTCATTATGAGCAGATTAAGTGTTTCAGACCTCTAACTTCAAGTGATAATACATAGATATTCTTGCTGTGTAATTAGTGTAGGTCAATCTTTGTCCACTTTGACTAGGTGGAAATTATTCTGAATTTTTTAATGCTTCCAGCCTTACAATGAATAAAGGCCATACAACTGTAGCCAGAGGTAAAAATCCCACTGAGACAAGTAATATAGGAGTAGATCCATAGTCCACTGGAACCTATCAATAATTTATAATCTTTAAAGTTTGGAAATACACTTTCTTTTCATCTCAAGATTAGTACCAGAAAATCCTCTGTGACTTGAGATGAAGGATGCACAACTGCAATGAGAAGTTAAATATGGGATTTGAAGAAAGCAAAAATGAAATGCATTTTCATGGTTACTAGCTATGAAATACTGACTATATCTCATGGATAATACAAGATTTCAGTGAGTCACCTGTGTAGTGGACAAGGATAACTAAATAGTTGGAGACTTCAAGGTGTTTCTTTATGCCATGGAACAAGATGATAAGTTTTGGAAATTGGAACACTGATACCTGAAGATTTCAAAACAAAAAATCTGAAACACTGGAAATTACATGTAAACAATAGGTTACATTTCATAGGGGCTGAGTGTGTCTTTCTGCAGACATGAACAAGATTAAAACCATGCAATGATCCCTAGATAAAACTATATAGTGGCCTTCAACATGAATCAGTCTGAAGGTACAGAGCTGCCTCCACATCTTAGGTAAGCGTAGCATAGACTAAGAGGGTACGGGACAGTAGAAACTGCAGGAGAGACACAATTTACAATAAGAAGTCATTTGAAAGAATGGAATGCTGGTAAGTGATAGGAGGAGTTAGGTTTGTTGGTGTAGGAAAAGAGTTATTTGGAAAGATCCTTTAACTGGAAAATGTTGCTTTTCTGTGAAAAATAGAAAAGTTAAAAATGTGCAGTTGTAAAATTTCAGGGGTTTTATGTAGCTTAATCTCCTCTTCATGTGTCTAAATTCGCATCCAGTCTGCTGAATTTAGTTAAGAAAATTACACGTAGATTTTGGATGTCACATAGAGCACTGCTTCTGCAATAAACACCTACATTACTGCTCAATTACAGCTCCTACATTTAGGACATCAGAAAAGGTTCCAAAGAGAAAGAAGTGGGTACATTGCAAGGTTGCTAGAGAAATCTTACTTGCTTGTCTCATCAAGAGGGTTAGGAAAGTTGAGCCCTTGGAGGATAGTGGAGCTGAAGAGCTTGGGAACAAGACAAGGTGGAAGGTGACAAACAGCAGATCTCAACCTGGCATGAGGCCATTTAGAGCAGGATGGAAATGGCGGTGGGCTGGAGTGAAGAGCTCTGGTGCAACACGGGTGCACTGCAGAGATATCAGGCACTGCGGAGGGCTATCTTCACCCACACTTCTACCCAGGACTGCATCTCCCAGCCACACTAAATTCCTGCCTCTCACCATACCCTCTCTGCTATTAGAAATGGAGTAGCTGTGCTCTTGTCCATCTGCAAGAAGCATTGCATTATGCAGCCTGTGGGAATGCCTGCCAGCTAGAAGAGAGTGAAATTCACTGACCCCAAGTTTTTCTGACAAAGTAAGTATTTACATTCATTGCCCTTAACACACAAAACTATTTTAAGCTTCAATGTGAATAAAGCTATTTTTGCTAGATGCATGGAGTGTTTGCCGTTATTCTATGTACCTCATCACATTTAGTGCGTAAAAATACTCTTAAGGGAAATACCTGGATCAAAACCAATGAGGAAACTGCACACATACTCCAAACACCTGCATATCACAGAAATTTAACAGTGCCAGCACCAAATAGTTCTGGTTTATCTCAGAAGAATGTTTGCAGCTAATCCTCTCTTGTGGACATAGATAAACATACTGCAGCTAATACATACTTATCATAATTCAGTGGAGACATTTCAGAGTGCACCACTTAACTGCTTTTCAATATCTTTTCCTGTTTTGTCATTATCATTGTTGGGTTTTGTGGGTTTTTTTAAATCATTTACAGGTGATTGTTTGACTCTGTCTTGAAACTACACACACAGTGTACTTCAACTTTCTTTTCTTCTCACTGCTGCTTCTCTTTGGATGGTAATCATAAGAGCTGTGGGAGACATTCATGAGCAGCACCTTGCTGCACTGCAGGTTTATCAGGCCCTGTATCGGCAATGCTAGAGTGACTTTGGGGGTTGAAATTTAAATTGCAGGTATGTGATCTGTATTTATTGTTCTGTGGGACAGTTGGGTTTTTTAGTCAGATTTCAACTTTAATTTCCTGAGTATTATATTTTCATTCAAACCAATTAAATGCTATTTATTCTTTTCCTTTCTTTTAGTTGTAATATCAAGTTCAAATCCAGCGTTGGTATAGATCAAAACAGATTTACCAATGTACTGGTTTGCACTAACTGGGCCAGTACTTTCCTGTCCTTGTGCTCCTGCTATAACTTCAACCATGCTTTTTATCAATTCTCCCTCTTAAGATGGTATTCTTCTCCTGCATTGCTCTGCTGAATTTCTGTCCCACAGACTTCAGCTTGTCCTAAATTATGTTCACTCTCTGCTCATGCATCTTGTGTCCCAGACTTTTCATCTGCTCACTTATGTGGTTGTACTCTCAATGATATGAAACTTTTGCTGTGATGAACAGGTATTTTGTCTCCTACATCTTCCTCAGAAGCATATCGTAAGAGGGTTAATGCAGACCTCCAGGTGGAAAAGTAGGACAGAAAGCTGAATTTTGATGACATTCCCCTAATGGGCAATTGCAGAAGTGGATAAAATAGAGTGCGTTTTCCAGCAGGTTTTCCCTACTTGAGTTTCCTCATTGACTTGAGACTTTTCTGAGACATAATTGTCCTGCTGTGCTTCTGCAGTGTCTCTCCTCCTTGAATTAAACAAGCTCTTGCATGTAATGCAGAGACTTTTCCTTGTTTGTATATTCTTTGAGACTATCTTGGAGTTCCAAAGTGGGGAAAGACAAAAGCAATAAAAAAGGGCACTCGTTGTTCACAGAATTGCCTAGATTGGAAAAGACCTTTAAGATCATTGAGTGCAATCATTAAATCATTAACCTAACACTGACGAGTCCATGGCTAAACCATGTCCCTAAGTACTATGTCTACCTGACTCTGAAATACCTCCAGGGATGGGGACTCCACTACTGCCCTGGGCAACCCCTTCCAATGCCTGATAACCATTTCAGTAAAGAAATTCTTCCTAATATCCACTCTAAACTTCCCATGGCACAACTTGAGGCCATTTTCTCTTGTTCTGTCACCTGTTACTTGGTTGAACAGACCAACACCCACTTCCCTATTTTTTCAGGTAGTTGTAGAGAGTAATAAGGTCTTCTCTGAGCCTCCTTTTCTCCAGATTAAACAACTCCAGTTCTCTCAGCCCCTCCTCATAAGACATGTGCTCTAGACCTTTCACCAGCTTATTCAGTGTAGCAAACTTCTGATCTGAGGGGGAAAAAAAGAGTTATTGATTCCACTTCCATAACGTACGGTTAAACATCTGATATGCTGATATGTATTACAGCCTGTCCTGGTTTTCTGGTACTCTTGTTTACTGGCTCTATCTTCCTTTTGTCTTTCGAGTTACAATCCTAGGGTAAATTCTTTGAGCACCGAGATTATATGTTTCTACAGTGGTTAGCAACTGATCCCATTCAGAGCTGGAATTCTACTAAATAAAAATAAAGATTATTCTGTAGATGCTGGTGGGTATTCCTTCTCACAGATAGGCATAGCATGTAATATCTGAAAGAGGGCATGTATATAGGATTTTGCATATAAAGTGGGTTTGAATCATTCATAGGCTTTAGGGAAGTGCCTGTAAACCTATTTCACCACCATGGTAGCCCTGAAGCAAATGCAATGCTAATACTCCTGCTTAGTGATTTAAAATAGTTTGTAAGCTGCTGTAAAAAATGTGTTGTCAGACTCTGCAGCTAATTTACTTCTTCCAGTCTATAAAAGAAGGAAAGGAAACATCTGTTTAAATGGGAATGTAATGGCAGTGGGGATTATACTTTTCTTGTCTCTGTTGTTGTTCATTGTGTTTAATTGGTTTAAACATAGAAAAATGAATGTCACTGATTAATAGGTAGTAATATTTATTAGAGCTTGAGACCCTGTACAAGCCTGTGTAGATGAACATTTTTGTGACACTGCTGGAATTTCTGAAATAAATTAAGCAGATGTGAGAACATTCCAGACATTGCTGAAGACATAGTTCACTCCACATGGATGAAGTTAGGACAGAGTTAGCACAGATGACTGGAGCTATCAACGCAACTTCTTTGTCTAAAATTCCCTGCAGAAAGGGTTAACGTTACAAAAGACATATCCTGCATGGGAATGTTCATATTCCTCTGTGTGATTAATTTATTTATATGTGCTCCGTGTTTGTCTCTCAGATTATTCAGCCCCTGGTACACCAGAATGAATGCTTTAGAAAGGTCAGCTCCACTTGCAGGGAGCCAGCCTCGCCATCTTCTGAACTTGCAAAACCCAGAAACCATTTCTCACGTGTGCTTTATAACGCCTCTGAAGAAAATGCACTAGAACAGCATTCAGTGGAGTGTGAAGAACAGTAAAGGATTTTACCCTGACCATTGTTTACTGGGAAATGTCAGTCTGGTGCTCTAGCACAGCTTGGGCCGAGGGGCCTTTCCTTGTCTGCTCTGTTCTACTTGATTTCTATGGGGTTTGGTTTTTATTTTCATATATAAGCTAAGGCAATCCAAGGTCACGTTGTTGCTGACAGAAAAAAAAATATTGATATGACTATTTTGACATAACCAAGTAAGATGAACAAAGAGACTGGGGGCACTTTCTATTGATCATTTCTTACTCCGGAGTGTGTGGCACTACGTTAGCGAGCCCTGAGGACCCTGGAAGAAAACTGGCCAAGCCATGAGTGTTACTTTACAGGTTTAGATATAGGTTGATATTCTGATAATGTAGATATATATGAATAAAATAATACCATAAGAAAGCTTTTTTTTTCCTTCAAGCACTTCAGAAGTGTGTGTAAGAGTGTTTAGAAGAAAGTTCTGGAACAATCTCAGAGGAACAAAGAACAGAGAAATCTTTCTAGAAATAGCAACTGTTTGTTGGTGCCCACAGTAAAATACATCAGACTGCAAGGAGAGGAGTGTGGAATAAGTACTTACAAACCAAAACAATAAATAAAAATATATTGTATTGAGGAAAAAAACCCAAGCATTTGAGGAGATATCCAGTAAATAACAATGAAAAATTGGTATGAAGAGTTGGAAGCAGTTTGTATTAGAGCTCTGTGAAGTTAAGCATGAACAGAAACTTTTGCAGAATCTTGATCTTACAGTGACATGTAGGGCTGGGATCCTCCAGAGACATGGTCTGTCGTAGCTCAGTGTGCAGGCTCTCTACTGACTGTGCACTGATGTACATGCGTTTCATGTGGTGATTAGAAACAGAAGCAAATCCAGGTGCATTCATGTTTTTAGTCATCACATAGAAATACATAAGTGATCACAGGTTCTTGCAATTTGCTTTGGGTAGCTGGAGAGGACAACCAGAGCTGTGTAAAATTACATAAATGAATCAAAAGTCTGGGTATTTAATTTCTAATTTCCATAACTGTTTTTTGTCTCTAGCCAATATTTTCTCTTTGTCAAAACTATGTGCTTGACCCTGCCTAGTACTTGGTTTGCAAACTGTTATTCTTCTTCCACAGTGACTGACAGAACAAAATTGATGGTGGAGCATGCCTAGTGGGCAGTGAGGTAAATGAGTAACATGCTAATGGTAAACTCTCAGTGAAACATCAAGACATTAAATTTAAGACTCAAATCTGCACAAGACACACCTAGGAACCTAATTAACATTTTTGTGAAAAATAAATAACAGCTAAGAGATATGGCTGTATTTTTGCAAATTTGGATTTTTTCAATAAGGACTCAGGTGAGGTTTCTTGGGGTTAAAATGGATTTTCTAAGGGCAGCATCTTTTTTGGGCTAAGCAGAAAAAGGCAGCTTAACAACCCTTTAAAACATGGATTATATTCTTCATTTTTTTGGTTGGGTTTTTTTTTTTTTTTTAGATATTCATGTGCATTTTAATCAGTCTTCTGGAAAGTCTAAAGCAGGTGCTGTATTGATAACCTCATAATGTACAGCAACTACCCTTGTCAATAGGTGAAATTCAAGGTTGAAGGGATTTATGTAAAAAAAACCAAAACCAAAACCAAACCCACAAAACTCAGTAAAGACACTAAGGTGAAACAAAGGAACTTTGTTGTTGTTGTTTTAAATGCTCCTTTATTTCCTTGAAGACTCACCAACCTATGCAATTTTAAAATAAAGTCTTATCAACTGGGAAAGGAGAAATGAATACGTCCTTTTAAATATGTCCTCTTCACATGAGTAATGAAAAACTAAATATGAAGTTCAGCATATGCAATGCCTCTTCAGGAGATGAATGAGCCTTTTTTAATGTCTCTGAAAGGCAACCATCACTTTTACACGAACAAAGAATGGAAGGGCTTAAAATACCTGTATGCAGGCTGTTTGTAACACTTGAACAATGTCAGTCAGAAAGATCTGAACCAGTGGGAAATTATTCCATTGGTTTTCTAGCTTTGATCACAAGAGGGAGTATTTGCAAGTAATCTTTTCTTGTAAAAACAAAAATGCTGCTTAACCGTGCAAGCAGTGGATTTTGGAAATTAACTGTTTTCTGCAATGCACCAGCAGCATCTGTATCAAACTTGCAACAAGTACAAATTTTTTCTTGTTTGTCTGTTTCTGGAAGTGCACATGATGAAGAGACCTTTGGAAATTTCATGTGGATTGTATACCAATTGTACTGAATTGTTTCAGAGGAAGAAATTGTAGTCTAACACTCAGAGCCAGATTACCAGGGCATAAATTCTTTGTTAATGCATCAAAGGAATAAATAAATAAATCTTTCTTCTATTTGTATCATTCTGCCCAAAAGTGGCTGGTTTTTCCATAAAGGAAGCTTTAATTTCTATTAGTTATAATATTTAATTATAATTTTTCAGAACATAGAATGTCAAAGAAAGGAATAAGTGGAGTGTAAAAATAAAACCGGGCTGTTTTGGATTATTGTGCTTTAAAGGTCATAGTTTAAAGCTATCTGCAAGTTCACAACAGCACCAAAAAGTCCTCATTCATTACCAGTGACATGACTTGCAGCTGTGTTTGGTGCTGATTAGTTGTCTTACACTAAATAAAGGGAAGACAACCCGGCTGGTAGAATAAACCTTTAAAAAAGTAATATTGGCACACTTTGTTACATGTTCTATCCAAATATCTTGAAACTAAGCCATGAATTAGTGAAGACTGATAACTTTCTTGCAAATTAAGAATAATTTGTGCCCCCTCTTTGATCTATAAGCAGAATTTGACCCAGAGAATGCTACACTGCTCATGCCATGGGAGGGCAATGACAACGAAGGGTAAGCTGATGTTATTGTAGGAAAAGAGGATTGCTTGAGGTTTCAAAGGAAAATGGCAGCAGGCTTCATAATTCCCAAACTGCTGGGTTAATCTTTTCTGCATTTAAAAATGTTACAGAACTATTTGGGGATCAGAGGAACATGGAGAAAGGGAAGAAGGATTTGCTTTAAAGCCACACTGTCAGGTAGAGTTATGCTCTATATAAATGTGAATTTTTTGAAGACTGCTAGACCAATGGAAAATTTCCGTGAAATCAAATGTGGAAAAATATTCCACTGAAAAAACTCATTTTGTTTTTATTTAACCATTCCACCGCAGCCTCTGCAATCCGAAGAAAGTGGCTTTGTTCAAACTCTTCAGTGTAAATTTTTCTGGCCTTCTGTGAGAGTGATTAATCATTTTGCCATAAGGAGAACTACTCTTTGTGGTCAACATGTACTTTTCCTGACTGCACAGAGGTGTTTTGATGATGGTTGGCAGAGCAGTGTGTCAGGATCTTGCTTACTGATGTTGGTGATAGGTGGTAACCTATCAGAGCCAGTGGGAATGTCTGAGTGGCCAAACTATGAAGGAATGGAAAATGCCAAGCCAACGCTCAGAGGTGTGAGCAGGGACGGTGGCTCTCTGCCCTTCCCCTCCAAACCGCCATGCGCACCTGCCAGCTCAGTAAAGTGCTTGCAAAGCCTGTGCTCTCAAGGATGTGTCTTCAGGCAGGGGAGAGGAAAAGAGGAAGCATCAGCTGGCCATGGCCCCATGCACTTCCTCATCCTTGCACTTGGAAGGAGTTATTGCTACTGTCTAACAAAAAGAAACTTAAATTGGAGTGTTTGAAGTGAGTTTCAGTGGCTCTGGGTTTGCTCATCATTGCACATAGGTTTATAATCTTATCCCCTGCTCTGTGTTAGTAGCCATTCTCCTTAATGCTCAATAAGCACCAAAGTAGCTGTTCTAGAGCCAGCCTCTACCTACGCCGTCCCTCTGACCTGTACTCTTCTTAATGGCACCTCCTCATGAAGAAGAGGCTATAGGATGGCATCCCTTCCTAACAAGTGGAAGTGTACATGTCTTTGGGTGATCACTGGGAAATGAACTTTTTTCATAGCCCCAAAATCCAAGTTACAGTGATTTTTTGGCTTTAACTACACCAGGGAAGCTTTCAGGCAATGAGTTAAGAGGGTTTCCACAAAATCATATTTTCACAGCTGCTACTTGATATCCTCTGGTTCCCATGCCTGATTTCTAAACTGCCTTCTCTTTAAAATCTACATGTTCCCTTCATCCCAGCATTGCTCTTAGGAACAGGAGTACAGAGCAAGAGAGTATCCCTTCAACTTGATGTGAATTGCAAAGCAGGGCTCTCTCCTTCCATTCTTAAACACGAAGGGTGGTACGAGTAGCAATGCTGACAGTGTACATTTGCAGATGCCACCATATGGGTCTTGAAAAACTAGTTGCACCGATGATTCCCTGCACATGTAGGAGACAGTTTGCATTGTTGGCATCGTCCCTGCACAGAAACAAGCACAGCTTAGCAAAGCTAAGCAGATGGCACTAGATCTGGTGCCAGGGAAGCACTGAATTAAAGGTTATACCCACCAGGTTTGATGCGGTGCCAGTTTGAATTGGTACAGAAGCTTCGGCCCACCTGCTTATTGGCCCCGTGACATCTGGCATCTTTTTTTTTTTTTTTTTTCTCTTGGATTAAGCTAAATGCAGCAAAGAAAAATGTAATTTTAAAAGCTAGTTAGCAATAAATGGGATTAAAACTCTCTAAGAAAGAAGAAAGCTTTACAATACACGGTGTTTAACACTTCTATATTAGAGATTTTGGGACAGCTTTCGGAAGATTATATCATGGAAAGTAAGGGTCTGGGTAAAACCACATTTTATGAAACCGCTTAATGGTCAGGGCAGCATACTAATGAACACACATAGCTGTTAGGAGTTTATGGCTATCAGCAGCCTGCACCTAACAGCTCTCTGTCTCAGGCTGTCACGGTACATATGTTGTCACTCAGAGCAGGGGAGATATTTTGCACTACGCCACCTGAATGTGGCCAGTGTAGGTGCCTAAGGAACAGCAACACACCCTACTAAACTTATTGCTTTGCTCCACTTAAGTTTCTCTCTCATTCATTTCTGTTGTCCTACATATTGCACCTTTCACTTTGTGAAGATTATTATTATTTTTCTTAAACCAGTCCCTCCTACCTGTCCACATGTTCACATGCTATATACACAAATATGCTGCCGTGGGGACCGTGCTTGTTGCAGAGACTAAAACTGTTTATATGTCTTCTCCATTAGGGATTTAATCCTTGCTCCCTTGGTGTGAAATGAAAGCATGCAGCTGTATGGCACTCTGGAGATGATTACCATTAGAGCTAAGCCTGAGTTTATACACACCATGAGCTACATTAATCAACAATTTATTGACTCAAAATTGAATCCATACAGCATTGGTTTTTATTTTTTTTTATTTTATTTTTTTTTAAGGGGGACTCAGACTGCCTGAATAATTTTGGCGGAGAATTGTCAGAAAATCATTGAACCAGATTTATTAACTATCTGAAAAATAGTGACAGGTATTGTGTGATTTCTTAGGTTCCATCACAGAATGTCAGGAAAGTTGATCTGCTCATAGACTGTAGACATACATTTTTAAATCTCCAGTGCTGGTTTGGAGTCTTCATTACAAAAAGAAAAAATGATCAGCTTTGGAAACTGCCTTGAATTTTCTTGGCTTCTGTATAGTCGGCACCAACGTTTAGAAAAAAAAAAAAAAAGAAAAGCTGGTAGAAATGGATAAATAAGGCAATACATAGCTGAAGAAATAAATGTACTGGGGAACCAGTTATCATGCAAGAGCATTTCACAGCAAAAGGCTGTTGGTCTCCTCTACACAGCAACAAGAAAAGCACTGATGCCTGGAAATCTTTACCTTGAGAATATCTAAAAAAAAAAAAAAAAAAAAAAAAAAAGTATAATATTAAACATCAAACTTTTCCACTGCTGACCTTTGAGACAAAATATTTGCAAGGGACATGATCCAAAACCCACTGAAGTCAGTGGAAAGACTTTGTTGGCTCATGCTTGTCTTTTCTTGACCTTGTTGCTGGTATCTCTGTCTCTCACTTTTGCCAGCACAGACAACAGCACAGTGCTCTCCTCTGCAGGAGGCTGCTTCACAAGTCCTTTCCCAGCACAGATGTGTTGAGTTTCAAGTTGGCCACTGACTTTTTAAACTTTCTTACAACACAGCTTTGGGATGTGCCTTGGCAATAGATTTCCAGGAGCAGAAGTCACAGCTTTCAGCTCTAACCTTCTAGATTGGCTCCTTGTGGATGACAGCCTCATCACATAAGAGAAGACAAGAACTGGAACTCTTCTGGCAAGGTACCAATCAGGATCAAAGCCTTGGAGCTAACTTCCTTCTCCAGCTGCCTCTGAGGCATCCAGATCTTCGGACTTTCATAGATGGAGGTGTGCAAGGGCAGTTCTGTTGGTTCTAGGGTTGGGTGGGGAGAGCCAGGCTGATTTGGTTTTTTGTGTCTCACTTTAAGTGTTGCCAAAGCATATTTGGGAAATTTTATTGTGTTTTGTCGAATGACAACACTGAAATAAAAAAAATGGGCCAGATTTTAAACCCTTATTCACAACAGATCTTTCTCCTTGTCTTCTCTGAGCTTGGGGAATTTATCATTCAGCCCAGTAGCAGTATCAATTGAAAAGTGGTTTGTTTGTTGTTGGCATTTTTTTTTTAATAATTTGTCAAATGTTCTATTTACATAACAGATTGGTAAGCACTTTGGAGAGAAATTGCTTTCCCTAGTTCCTCAGATTTCCTCATCTAATACTGCTTTCTCAGAATATTGTCTATTAAAATTTTTCCCTTGCGTTTTCAAGTTACAGACAATATCTCATATTATGCAGTGACAACAATGCTGAGTTTAAAATAACATCCCTAAAGAAAAGGGTTATAAAAAAAAGTTTACTAGATATCTGCAACCAATATAGAACACGGATATTAACTTACAATTTGCCTGAATTTAGTCTATCATCTTTTATGGTTTATTACTACTGCAATTTAGATTTTTTTATCTGACACCCGTTCGTCATTTCTATCACTGCCACTGTTCACCATCTTCAACTTCTTCCGCACTTTTAGTGTCTTCACCAGTCTCAGATTCTTCTTTGAACTCAAATCATAATTGTTTCCTCTTATGGAATTTAAAATACACTATTTCCAGTTACAGCTTCTGGATTTATCTGACCCCATGCTGTCTTAATCCAATGACAAAGCAGTGCTGCACTGGGACTTCTTTATCTTCCCTGTAGGAGTTACAGCGGGATCCCCTGCCAAGAGCTATAAGGACTGCAAGCACTCTTTAAAGGGCTTGTTCTCTACTACATCAGGCACCTGCAGTCGTGACATTCCTCCTCGTTCTCCTGCAAGAGCAGCATTCATTTCTCCAATTATATTCTTCATTGCTGGTGTTAGATACACTTTGGAAGTACCTAGGACAAGCATTCTTCTTTTGCGTACCAGCACACCTGGTCTCCTGTTCCAAATGATGTTCAGCCAATCCTTCATTAAATCTGTAGACATCCATCCTTGGTTTTGACACCTAACAATTATTCCAGTAGGCAGCTGGTCCTTCAGCATTGTTTTCCGCTTCAAGATCACATACGGTGGCAATTTTATACCATCTGCTGACACTGCCAGCATTACTGTAATGCACATTTTTTCATTCCCCAAAGTTTTGATGGTGATGAATTTTGTGCCTATTTCTTCAATGATGTTGTCGGATGGCTCATCAAAAGAAACTGGTGTCTCATCTGCGTTTACCATTTGGTTCAGC
>NW_010330974.1:24729-28104 GCF_000700745.2 Antrostomus carolinensis | reverse complement strand
GCAGATAACTCTGACCTTTATGTAAACCAATCATGTATTGCTGGAATGCAATTAATTTTTTGGTGAAGTTGGAAGATAGATATTGGCAAAGCAAAGTCATTCTCTGTAGGTAAAAAACCATTATGATACATCTCTATGCACCAGCCATTATTAGTCTCGAATTTTTGCCATGTAATTTGTCATGCTTGTGCTATTTCTTGAGATTTCAGATTAATGATTTCCTGTGTAACTAGGCTCTTATCCTTTTTATTATTATTGTTGTACACATTCTGCAACTTATCATTCTACTTGAACGGGAGAGCTGGACTAGATGACCTCCAGAGGTCCCTTCCAACCTCAGCTATTCTGTGATTCCGTGATACTTCATGGAACTGCCCTTTTATAGGCACTGAATGATTTCTGTATTGAGTTGGTGCATAACAGCTTCTGTCCTGATTATTTCCATCTTGGCACATTTGCCTCAGTAACATTATATTTCCCCTTGAACTCACAATTGCTAGATTTTTCTGCATACAGTACCACTGTGAGTTTAAAATCTGTATTGTAACTCCTGCTTATACCTTTCGGTGTGTTTCCTATTGCACTTGTCCTTCTTATCTCCAGATGCTTTGCTATTTAACAATTCACCTAAAACTATTAAAAAAAAATCACAGTGTAATCTCTAATCCATCCCACGCTGTTGGTGAGAAAACCAACACTAAATCACTGTCTTGTTCAATCTTTAATGACAAAACAAGGGGAAATGGGTTTAAACTGAAAGAGGGGAGGTTTAGATTAGATATTAGGAAGAAGTTCTTCACTGTGAGGGTGGTCAGACACTGGAACAGGTTGCCCAAGGAAGCTGTAGATGCCCCCTCCCTGGAAGAGTTCAAGGCCAGGCTGGATGAAGCTTTGAGCAACCTGGTCTAGTGGAAGGTGTCCCTGCTGATGGCAGCGGGTTTGGAACTAGATGACCTTTAAGGTCCCTTCCAATCCTGACCATTCTATGATTCTGTGATTTAGGTGCTTTCTGCATATTTGTGCACATAACTAAGGAACTTTCCACAGTGCACAGCCATAGTATCATAACAATGCAAAGGGAAGACAGCCTCCAATTTTCAAGTTAAATTTTTGAACAAAACCCTCTAATCTTGCTTTTGAGCAAATGGAGTGTTGTTTGATGTTACTGGAATTGTGGTCAGATTTAGTCAGCAGTTTCTGGTAGTCAGGAAACCATCAACACAGTCTGTGTATCCACACAAGGATAGCTAATTTTATGTATTAAGCCACAAAAACCAGGGCTGCATAGCTGTACTCTCTGGCATGGGCAGAGGTTGGCTGAGCAATGACCCTCAGCCAGGCTTGATGCCCCATTGGTGCATGCATACCTCTGGTGTACTGGCCAGCCATCCAGCTGGTGTTGACTAGATGACAGTTATACTGGCCCTTTACATAGAAATTTTACCTAAGTAATATACAATAAATACTGCATATACAAATCATGTAATGCCAGATAAGTAAAATACTGTTCATAACAACCCAAATACAAGGTTATTTTCAATGCATAAAGGAAACTATTCAGAAATAACATTTTAACAATGAAAATATATGCACTTGAAATATTTTACCATATTTTTTTATTTTAAAATACATAGAAGAAATACAATGAAATTATCTGCATTAACAAAAAAATCCTAGTGAACAACTCCTTGTCTTTGCATATAATTGCTTGAAACTAATCACTAGCATGGTTTAAAAATAACAACAAAATAAATTGGTAGCATCCTACACTTCTACTACCTTAATCTATAACAGTAAGCACTGAACATAAGTTTTATTTTTTCACCCAGGTACTAATTCTGCATAATAAATTGTGTGTTGCTGTGAAGTGCCTCATAGCAATGGAATGTATTTTACTTCTTTAATTAAGCTACAACCAGATCTATTTTTAAAAGAACGTTGTTCCTTCATTATTTTGGTGAGTTGGATTTAACTTCACGAGTTACAGAGTAAAACTATTTTATAGACTTTCTTTATTATTTGAACGGTAGACATATAAAAGTGGACATAAAAAGGTCATTTGTTTTTGAAAGTTTTATTGCTCCGGTTACAGATAGTACATATAAGTGTACAAAGACTGTGGCCCGTATTAGTTCCACTATATATTTCTGATTTTGCTCTTTAAATTAAAAAAGTGTGACGGCATGAAAAACAGATGTTTTCAAGCCATTTTCCTGCAAAGTGAGAAAAATAATATATTTGTTTTGTGATGCTAGGAAAATTGTATATAGGCATGGATCATTCGGAAAAGATTCTCTACTCCTAAACAATTTATTTAGAATTGACATAGATCACATTGCAGTTCACAGGCTCAGGTCAGAATTTTGGAGATGAGTATTTGTTGACTAAGAAAACATAGGTTTTATTTGGTGCAAAATCTAACCCATGATGTAAAGAGTGCAACCAAGGTTGTATGTACATATCTTGCATCTTGCCTTCTGGGAGAAATCTTGAAGCTGGAAGTCACTGAAATGGCTGCAGATCTGCTCCTCACTGTGTACTTCTGTGGTATAAGAATGCAATGCAATGTGCTGTGAAGAGGGAAATGACTGGGAGCCTTCACTTGGCAGGTCTGCATAATCTGAATGTTTATATTTTAGTCATATAGTAATACAAGTAGATTTTAGAGATTTGTGTTCATTTTTCATCAGATATTATCTGTATATTCACGATAATGAAATAAACCTAGGACAGCTTGCAAACTCATCTGTGGGTGTTCAGATTCCTCTTCTTGATCAGCTCCTTATTCATTTGTATTAATGTCATCTCTGCTTTGTGGGATAATTTGCCAATTTTCCCCTGGTTATTTCTTAAAATGTTAATACTTATTGATTCTTTTCTAATTTGACTTTGCACTGAGATTATTTCACTTTCAATTTTATTTCAAGATACTTTAGTAACGCAGTGCTGAAATAAGTCTAAGTGTTAAGGGTATCAACTAGAGTAAATGTTAAATTATCAGCAGAACATCAGGCTTCTTGTTTCATGTGGTTTTGCACTGGCACATCATGTACATATGTCATTTTTAAGCACTGGCACAAGTAGACAGTCTATCCAGATACAAAACCTGTTCGATTTCTACTGGATTTGCATGTAAAAATGGGATTTTGCCTTTAAATATACCCTAGTTTTCATACAACTGACATTGTCATACTCAAGTCTGATATCCCCGTCAAAATCAGAGAGATTATATTTTAAAATTTGAGCTTCAAGGTCAAGTTCATCAAGGTCCATATTTCCTCCACTGATATCAGTGGTGGTGTTTCCAAGGGCATCCTTTGTTTTTGCATCTTGTAAAGCTTTAATACAATTTGCAGCACACTCTTCATTTTGCAA
>NW_010330974.1:0-24700 GCF_000700745.2 Antrostomus carolinensis | reverse complement strand
CTTTAAGAGCTGCATCTTAAATACACCAGGTAAATAATTAGAAGATAATGCTACAATGCAACATGCAGGAAAGAGAATCAATGTAGCAGCCTGTATTAAAAATGTCTCCCTCCCAGAACAGTCATATTATGGTACGAGATCCACCATGGTTAGCTTCTGCTTTGAGTATACGGAAACATTCCCTGAGGAGGAACGGCACTTGTCTTTGAGATAATTTAAAGCAAACAAATAGCTGTTTGGGAAATCAAGATGGAAAAAATGTTGAAATTAATAAAATTTAAATAAATGGCTAGCTATAGTTGTTTTATAAGAGAGATGTTCAAAGAAAGACCTAAAAGCAGATTTTTTTCTCATGTGTCTCACAATTCAGAAAGAAACATAAAAACGTCTTCAGTAAAGACTGCCTACAGCTAAGAAGAAATTATTCTGCTACGCTCAAGTCAGTACTTGAAGGGAAGTACCAGCTTCTGTGATGTGTAGGATCAGTAATGAAGTCCAACCGTAGAGCTGGGAACCGGGGACAAGGGCCAGTCTTCATATAATGCATCATAAGATAATTTGGACAGGAATATGGAACACTTACTCATAGAATTAATGGTTCATTAGAGTACCAAAGACAAAGAAAGTAATTCAGGGGCAAGTGAATTTTTTATTGTTATTTCTTCTGCACTGGGAAATTTTATATAACTAGAGAAGATACTTGCATTGATTACCTAAAATGACTTCAAGGTGGTGAGTCTTGATGCAGATTTGAATTAGGACTGAATTTCATTGCTGGTGTGTAGTAATGGAGATTTAGGAAAAACATGCTTTTATAACATTCAGATAAATATGCAGAAATGGAAATACTGCAAAGTCTCAACTGATACAAATGTTTAAAATTTCTCATTTAGATCATATACAGATTCTTTCTCTAAATATTCTTGCAATATAATAGCTGAAAAAGGATTACTTTTTAAAGATGTGTGGAGGAATCCTAAAAGCAGTTTCAGTTTCCAGTGTTAATATTTTGTTCAAAAAACCTGAAGGAACATTAACAGCAGTGTTTGCTTCTCCTTGGACTCATCAGTCAATAAGTGAGCAGAAATATGCCATTTGAACTATATTGATACACTAATTAAATGTTGGTCATTAAATTCATGCAACACAACATCTCTACAAAGAGTTACAAAATTATAATGAGCAATT
This sequence comes from Antrostomus carolinensis, assembly GCF_000700745.2. Classification (NCBI taxonomy): domain Eukaryota; kingdom Metazoa; phylum Chordata; class Aves; order Caprimulgiformes; family Caprimulgidae; genus Antrostomus; species Antrostomus carolinensis. The sequence continues at coordinate 23,512 of NW_010330974.1, read as the reverse complement.
ATATGACAAATACTTTTGAAGAAAATGGTTGTGGAAACATGAAAACAGAATGATATGCTTAATTATTCACATATCTTTAATATACATAACAATTCAAAATCCAGAGGAAATGCCTATAGTATTTGAACAGTAAGATTAAGAAGCATCTATAAAACATGGAATTGTCTGTAAATATAATTATCTCCTACTTTAATTTGGCATTAAGTGGATCTAAAGACCCAGGACTTCATATGTACTGAGCAACAGTGACTTTTCCATGGTTCTTTGTGTGACAGTCAAAGCACATAGTGGATGTGACCACCACAAAATATTTTTGTCATAGCCACAGGTAAGAGATAACTAAACAGTGGCTGCCGTTATCAGAGTTTTCCATGCAAAAGATTCAGTGTGCTCTAAAAAAGTATTTGTCTTGTGACTACAATGTCACTAAGTTATGACAGGGAAATATCTGTGATATGACAGTGGCATCGTACAACTGTCAATATAAAGTAAGTGTGATGGGATTCCTCTGTAGTCTAAAGAAACTGTCATGTAATGGGGGCTGTGACTAGGCTGTACTAGCAATGTGACTGCAACATGCCAGCAGAGTGACTGATAAGTAACTCCTAGAAGAAATGACTCCCAAGTAAAATTGGCTCTAATAGTTTTGAAGTGCTGTGGACCCTATTTGCAGTGACAGCACTGCCCATCAACTTTGGCAGGCTTTTAGACGGTACCTAATGAGAGGTCAACCCAGCTTATTGCTGTGCATCTGGCAGCCTTTAAGGCCATCCTGGATAAAATACGTTGATACCCAGTCAGAGTCACGCCATGGTGAATCAGCTGACACTAGGCATAGCCTCATGAGCAAATGCTCTCCAAGCCAAAGGCTTGGAGGTGGCCAAAACATGGGTGGCCAAACCATGGGGTTGGACTGGGCTCATTGGATGCCATGATGAGAGGTCTCATCACCAGGACTCCCTAGGATGGCGTTATCCTAAGGTAAGCAAAACAGAGACCTTCCTCTCAGGGAGATCCCCACTGTCTGTGAACACTTTGGACTAGACCTCTCTCCATGGGTTCATGGCCTCTCTGCTGGTCAGCCCCTCCGACTCCCTGGAATTAGTCCTCAATGATGAATGCTATGAGCACTTGGCAAGTAAGGAGAGAGAATATTACAAATTAATGAAGAAAAAGGAAAGAATTATTATATTCATATCACAGAATGAGATATTGATGTTCAGATTAATTGATTTGCCCTGAAGCTACGTACCATGTCATTAGCAGCCTTGTGATTACAGTAGCGTTGGCTGAAAAATGTTTTCTGTGAATAGCCTTAAATTTTCCAATATATCAGTGGAGAAACCTAATTCTCTGCAGGAAAACTGTATTTTTTTCCAAAAAGAAAGCTGTTAGGGATTTTCTATTATTTTTAGCTTTTGAGATTCCATGTCTCCTTGTCTCTCTCCCTTCGATCGCCTTAACTTTCACTTTGTCTCAAATAGTGTTTGGAGCATTGCAGCTAAAATGAGAAAAAACAGAGGAAGAAAGGTTAAGAGTACTTTTAATTTTCTTTTATCTTTGGAAGTGCAGCAGCCATCTTTGCTTTGGAAGAAGTTCCAGACGGAATATTAAAAGCTGCTTTAGAAAGCCAATTTTGCCTTACTTAAGATGAAGGCATGGACATTTTTATATCAGTGAGACTGAAGAATAAATCATTGATGCAATGAAAGGCCAGATGACTAATCTGAATCCTCCTCTTTCTAGTTACTGTTTAACATATAGAAATCAAACTTATTCTTTTTTCATATGCAATAATTAAGAAAAGAAAAATAATCTACATTAAAGCTAATAGTAATTAGTGCTAAATAATTTTCCAATGTGAATTATAATCCATATTCTATGTGTCATTTGCCTCAGGTTTGGCCAGTATCTCAAGTAAATACTTTTGTTATTTTGGACACCACTGTATTTAGTGTTCTGATGATGCATTTTAAAGCCTACTATTTTCTGGCTTCTGTTCTATGTCCTTTCTATATTCTGGTTTGCTTAATACTCTCTGGATGGACACCAACAGCTCTGTTGGAGTGTTGTTTGTATCTTAGCAGGTATTTTAGAAAACATGTTAATTTGGTGAACATTCTCTGGTTGGGAGGTTGTACAAAGTGGACTTTGGACCCCCGCAGACTGTAAAGGCTTGGGAGGAACTGTTACAACCTGTCTTGCTAATCCTTCTTACTGCCTTTTGGGTCAATAATCTGAGCACTAATGTTTCCTTAGATCTATTGTGTCAGTCCAGCTGCTTTGCATTCATATTAAATTTATGTACTTAATATCTTTATGACATTTTAGTATGAAAAAAAAAAAAGATGTTCCATTTATGCTGAAATTCAAAGAAATAATGTAGTCAGATTGCTGTCCCCTTGCACTCCCACCTTCAAGAATCCCAAATATGTTAGTTCGTGTAATGGATCATTGGTATGTATGTCATTGTATTCAGGTCACAAATCAAACCAACTGTGTTGGAAAGGAATGCAAACATCACTCAAGTGGAGAATAATATTTCATACTAAACAAAGGAGGACAGGAGTAGAAGTTTATCCTGTGTGAAAATGGTGCTGTCTCTGCATACCAATGCCTTCTATCAGCAGAAACACCTGCAGCCACCATAAGGTCCACCTTTCAAAGGGAACGTTTTAATCTTTTCTCTTTTTCTTTAATATAAAGGAGCAAAATAAGTATACTGATGTGCAATTAATTGTAAAGGCTCACTGCTGAAAAGATTTACTTGCGGTGCAGTGTAATCATCTGTTGGGCATTTGCTATAAATCATGGGTGTCTGCTGTTGTCTCCACTAATTAGTACACTAACTTATTATTAAGTCCCTTAAACATTATATGAGATCTGGGCTGTGCACAGAATTTCTGGGGGAATGAGAATGCTTGAAGTTTTATTGCACAGCTACAAAGTGTACAGTAAATGTCTGGGTGGTGGACAGTTGAAAGCGTAAGACAAGATGGGATATATATCCTTTAATAACTGCTCTACCCGTCAATAATTATAGAAGTCCTTTCTTTTGCAGCCTTCAGTGTGCCAGTTCAATCACTCAGACACCAAATAAAGGTCTCAAGCACAATATATTCATAGCAACTGGTACAGTAGTAAGTGAAGTTTTAAACAACAGTATAGAACCTTTGGAGATGCATGCCCTGAATAAAGGTTAACCTTTGTGAACTTTGAATGCAAAGCTTTCAGATGAATTTTATATGAAATCTGGTGACAAAGAAAAGCACTATTCAGCAAGGGCTGATTAATTGAGTTACACTTCATTGTAAACCCCTGACAATGATGGAAAATAAATTTAGCAATGTGCTTTGTAGCCATACAAGTTGACAGGATCCCACTAAAAAGCAAGAATCAGACCACATAAAGGCCCTGTTCAATACCTCTGAAGATAGTCTGGTGAGTGAAATGTAAAGCCAGGATTTACAAATATTACATAAGTGAACACTGTTACTGCACTCAGGCTGAAAAATCCTGTTCAAATCCAATAAGTGGTTTAAGATGTGCAAATAGAGGTTTCTGCAGGGAGTCAGGCATTAGAAGCCACCTGGAGCATGTGGTAAAGATTGTATCCATCAATACAGCAGCTGGGCTGAAATTATAAAGAGAGCTGCTTTCCATCACGCTTGTTTTAATGCATACATTTCTCCTGTCACTAGCACCCCAGGAAAACTAGTAACTACAAAAATGAATGGTACCCATTACCTGATATTCATACTTGTGACAACAGAGACAACAATCACAACACAACAGTAAGCAAAAAAATTGATATCCAAATTATTTTTAAGTTGTTGCAGTGGAAAGATCTTGAGAACCAGTTGGTAATATTTTAATAACACTGTAGGTTGGAAGAATGAAGCAGGCATCTGGCATTCAATCCAAAGTTTCCTTCTGCTCCACACATTCCATCAAATCATGCACCCAAGCAGTTTAAACAAAGCAAGATCAGTAAAAAATTGTTCCAAGAGGGGAACCCTACGTAACATTCAGCTGTGTGCCAGCACCAAGGAAAACGTGACAGTTATTTTCATTGTGATTGTTTAAAAACAGCATGGATTTACCATAAATGTCTTCCCTATGCATAAAGAGTGCTTTTTAACCACACGCTAGTGTGGGACTGACTGTAGGGGCAGGTGAAGTAGGCAGCTGCTTGCCCAAGGTACCAGCTCAGGGTAGCAAAAGAATCATCTGCAGTTTCCTTCCCAAACTGGCAAGAGTGATGGGTCAGAGAAATGTAGGCCTCAAATTACAAAAAGCTGCCATGAAAACAATGTGCAAGTGCCACTCAGAAACTTCAGGAAAGGAAATCGTTAATTTGCTCGTTGTAAAGTAATGTTAAAAAATAATAATAAAAAACAAGTGAGCCATATTGCATGTGTAGGGACAGACTGTGCCACTAAGTCAGAGGCCCAAGCTGTGGGTGGTATGGAGTAGCATTGTTCCCCAGTAATTAAAATTAACATGCTTGCCACACAAAACTGCAATGTGTTCCTTCCTTTGCAAGTTGTGCCTTCCTTTGCCCTCCTTCTGCCTGCACTGCTTCTCCGTGACGCGGCCGGGATCGAGCAAGCAGCAGCACTCGCTGGTGTTTCAGGGGACTTAGGGGATTGCAAGTGTCGTTGATGTCTCTTTGCACAGAAGGAAGGTGAACTGGGCTCCCTGAGTGCTTTCTGTCCTTTTTCTTGTTCACCAGTTCAAGTGTCAGGAACTCCTAGTCCTGTATTTAGGTTATTACCTTATTCCATGTGGATTTTGCAGGAATACATTAATATTGATGCTGGGTTTTGGCAAGAAGCTGGTTGTGCAGCCCGATGAATGAGGCATAGGTTGTGTAGCGGTTCCTATGCCGCCCTGACACACAGGGTCAGGCGGTGGGGCACCAGCCTTCCATCCCAGATCTCACACAGGTGAGCAGCAACCGCCACAGGAGGGAACACCATGTCGATGCCTTACCTTTTTTCTTGCTTGACTTCTGTATATTTATGTTTTTCTTTAATTCACTATGAAGTGAACAGCCGATCTGCCTTCAAACTCTACCAGATTGTAGCTTTTCTATCAGCTAATACGTCGTTGCATATGAGGAGGGCTGATTACAATCCAAATTCTTTCACTGTTTACATTGCTGTGCAGCTTATTTCCCCAGCAGCCAGCCTGATTAAAATGTATTAATGAGGGTGGCCCAACTTTGCCCCAAGTGATTAGTGGACCAAACCAGTGGGGATGTTTTATCTGTTCTCCAATGTACCTGAGCTAACAAAGGCAGTGGGGATCTCAGGCTGCAAGTAGCTATGTGGGTGATCCCCTGCAGCATCCTGCGTGCACATACAGGTACCGATTAACTCCCCCTGGGCTCCCTCTGAGCCCAATGCCTTTGTTCAATGTCTCTCACCTACCCCAACTGCAATGGTATGGTTGTCAGTCCCCCGTTATTTTCTAGAACTGCTTTCTGAAGTATTGACGGAGGAGGGGACGGAAGAGTTAGGGGTTTTTTTTCTGTGTCCTTGCCTCCAATATGTAGATCCTTTCACTCAGTGGAAATCTGTATCTCTTTCTGCTGCCATGGTGATTCAATGAGTTTGAGATTATTTTGCTAAACCTGCCTCTCCCAAGAGAAAGCGGTTTGATTCTCAGTGTTCTTAGACAGGTCAAGAATCGTATTAGCTCAGGTCAAAAATGCTCACAGTACAAGGAGGTGAGTTTCAAGATCTTGGCAGAGCAGCAAAAAGGACTTGCTCTCAGTTCTTGTGATAGATGTTATGATGCTGCCAAAGAAAAGCAGTTTTGCTGAAAGAAAACTCGCAGTCGTACCGCTGCAGTCAGAAACAAACCAGAAGTGGTGCAAACAGTCCACCCACGGAGGAGAATTAGGAAGAATGTGATATGATAGTATCAGGCATAGTAAAGGAAGAGATGGCAGGTGAGTGACATGCTTATTTTGCAAATTTGAAGCCATTTAATTTGAGACAAATTGTTGTGAGATAGCTACTCAGTAGCCCAGAGGCAGAAGCATATTTATGCTTTGTGTATCTGTGACTTGTCTTTCACAAACAGCAGTATAAAAGGCCACTGTTCTTGGTTTGCCTGTGAACACCATTAGGTCCATTCACAAATCTACTGTTACTTATGTACGCACCAGTCAGCTACACAATGCAGCACAATGCTCTTTCTGAGCATGCAGTCTGAAAGTCTCAACCTTCTTATCTTGAAACAGCATGGGTAAAAAGCAGAATTTTAACCTAGTGGCAAAGATTATTCTAAAATAAATGTTCTTAATGTAAATAATTAGAAAGCTACCACAAATTGAAACATCTTCCCAAAAATTATTAAAGGAGACTTTGTAACAGTTATGTCATAGTTCTGTCTAACACTGTAAATAGTCTGTATATATTTTCAATATGACTACTTATTTATTTTTATGGAAGAGATACTAAGTGGAAGATTCCACATAACTGATGTTTATGAATCTTTGTATCTCACCATCAAAAGTTCAGTAAAAAATGTTTTACCCATATTTATCTTGAAATGCTCTCAATACGCAAACTTCATGTTGTGCCTTATTTATGTTTTAACATCTTACACATCAAGTTTTATCTAAAAACTTCAAAGCACTTAGCAAGCAATAAATTGTGCTACAATCTAGTGGTAATTAATATCGTAGCAATTTTATGGAGAGTTGGAAGAACCCAGGTCTTATCAACTGATTTCTAAACCTCTCCTCAGTCTCACTCTGAACATTTAATAACTCTTGGCTCGTTCTAAGAAAATTTGGGTATTTTTATGCATGACAGTGACTCTCTACAACTTTAGTAGTATCCTCAAATTCTACCAGCAGTCCGGTGTAAATACAGGATACCCTAGTCGTAACCAGGGGCACCATGCAGGATACATTAAAAAGTGTTCACTTGATCAGCTGTTCAGTTTTACTTACATTGTCATACTTGTGTGCTAGCATGAAAAGAACATTTTGGGGTAGGCTGTGGTTCAATTTTCAGTAATAGTTAGAATACTGCATTGGACTGCTTACAGGCTTTTTCCTCTGTGACCATGAACTTTAACTTTTTCTGTGTAAGTGCAGAATATTGCAAGGAATTTTATTTCTTAATGTTTGTGTCGTGCCCTGACTTGTTCCACATGACTTCTTTCTTCATATGTTATTTTTAGCTGACAGACTTGTAAATGCAGACTTACCAGTAAGTGGAGTTCAAGACCAGTCTCAAAAAAGCAAAGCTTTTAAAAAATAAATATGTTGTCTAAATATTAATTTCATGAGAGAAAACATTCTTGGATGAAGCAATGTCAGAGCTTTTGATTTCTGTGATTTAGAAAAAGCAGAAGGAAAGAAATCAGCCAAATTATTTCCATGAAATTTTGCAATTTTGTTAAAATCATTAAAGTAATTTGTGAGTCATTCATAGCTGCAAACTGAATTTACTTATATATGACAATACATACTTGAAATCCCAAAGGTAATGTGACTGCAGGTTGTTTATCTTGGCAAGACTTTTTCTTTTGTCATAATTTTTACTATGTACATATATTTTTACAGGAAATTTTGTCTGTTTCTGCTATTCTCAAGGAAAGCTAAGATGGAAAAACTGACAATGCTGTCTAGCCCTGGGAAAGTTATTAAGGGATTAGATTCCCTCGTCTAGGAGCGCAGACCAAGTTTCACTCTGCAGCCAGGACTGGAGTGGTGTGTCCTGCTGCAGAGAGGGAACATGGATCCATTCTCCTGTAAATCTGCTGCCCAGCACTAACCATGGTTGATATTCACTATGACACAGCTTGACAAGGGGAAAACCACAAATGCATTTCACATTGGAAAAGATAATTCAGAGATCCGTAAAAAGTGCTTGATGGCTCCAACTAACTCACAGGGGTGACCCCAAGCAACTAGGTTCAGAAGTAAGTGTTTAGATTCACAATCCCAGATTCCAGAAAACCTGCCAAAATGGGGATTAAAGTATGAAAAACTAAAACTTTAGACTAAAGATGGAGATTTGTGTCTATAATTTTTACTATACCTAAAAGTCAGATTTCATCACACAAATTCTAGTAATTTTAAATACCAAGCTATGTGGGAAAAAGATTGTCAGAGAGAATCTTTATTTCCAATATAAGAATAGCCCCTTAGGCTGAAAGTGAATGCAACCAGTCATTTCTTTTCCTCATTTACTTTACACTGTCCCTTTTCCCCCTTCACTTATGTCAGTGCCTAGATTAGGCTACATGTGAGCAATTGATGGATGGCTCAAAAGCTTGGCCGGAAATAAATCTTTTCTATGCACTTCCTGTAATTTTTTCCCTGTGTCTTCACTTCAGGAAGCCATTGGTGGGGGAGGGAATAAAAGAAAAAAGAAAGACTTCCTAAATCTGTAGACTTCCCTCTTCTTAAAAAGGCCCTCTTGTCCTGTCTTGCTGGAATGGGACTGACCTGAATCTTATTATTCTTCGGTAAAATGCTGAATCTGAATAAATATTGCCTTCTTTATAGTAAGGGAATTTGTATAAAATTTGCTGTTCTTGGACCAGTTCCAAGGTTGTTATCTTTGGATTAATGGTCCTACCTGATCCGAACCCAGTGCTTATAATGCCAGTAACACAGGAGCTGAATCAGCATGAACTGTAGCATCAATAGTCCACCATCACCACATCCGCACATAGCACTAGACACCTTAACACTTGTACTTTTGCCTTTTTATGAAAGTGCACTCTAAGAATGTGAATCATCAGCTTGATGTACATTTTAACTCAGGAGGTGCTCTATAACCAAAAGCCTGATTCTGCTCAGAAGGAAAAAAATGTGAGCCTTCTTACTAACTTCAGTAACAGCTGGATTTTGATTTTTTTTCAGTTTTTATTTTGCAACCCACTTCAGTATGAGCATAGCTAATGTGGATATGTGCCTTCTGTAGTATATAGAAAGATTCATGTGTCAAGTTTTTTTTTTTTTTTTTTTTTTTTTTGCCAACTATCCATGTTAACTTCCATTAAAAAGCTCAAATTTAGTTTGGACACTGGTGTTGAAAGTCAACAGACATATTTGAACCATGCTTAGATTGAAGGAATTCTGATTTTTCAAAACTGATATCTTTTCTTACTCTGTGAATATGATGCCATGCCAGATAGAGTCACTAAGAGTAGTATTTTGTATGTATGTTTCAACTGAACAAATATCCTATCTGCATCTCAAAGCTCAAGATATTTATAAGCTACGTGGTTTGCTTTGTTAGTACAAACTTTCCCTTCTCCCTAGTCTCCCTAGTCACTCATAAATAATACAGAATAGTACGTTCCAATTTTTCCAACAATATCTCCTCTTTTACATTTATCTATTTTTATTTTTAGCATTCACAATGAACTGGTAAAAACTAAAACTAAATAAACACTTCCTTTAATGAGGAGGACAATTTTTTAGGAAAAAATGAAACTAGGACTCACTAATTTCAGTTAAGGTTGCGTATTTGATCCATACACTTTGGTTCTATATTCAAGTGACAGCTTAATTGGCGGTTGTGGCTAGATCTAATTAAATCTAATAAGGATGATGAGCCTTTTTTAGGTTGGCACATAGATACCAGCAAGTTACATGTGTATGTTACTGTATTAGGTATTAAATATCTTGAAGCAGAGGAAATGTAAACATGTCTTTACTGTGCATCTGGTACTAATGTAGGAAAACAATGTCCTAAAACGTGAAAAAACATAGAGAAAAAAATTAAACCCCTTTATTATATTGATAAATTAAATTTTATTAGCATAAATATCAACTTCTGATTTTCAAATAGGTCTTGCTTAATGTTACGTACTTTGAATGAAAACTAATCCGAACAGATGAATAAGATGCACTTAAAATTCTTTAATTAGAACAATGTTTTGCCTCCATCAAGGAAGATCCTGTCAGAGTTACTCCTAGAAGCCCCTTGCATAGCATATTTTCTATTTGTAGCACTGAATCCATTGAGATTATCCATGTATTTACACTGGTTTTCTGTTTGCTTATTTATCTGGGAAAGATGCAGACCTTATTCACTGATGATAAGTACTGCAAAGTGCTTGTTGCTATCCATTGCTGAATTTTCTTCTTCCTCCATCTAATCTGATCCTTTTATTCACTTATGTATTCATGGGGTATAAATGCCTCAAGGAGGACAAAGTCAGCTGAAAAAAAATAAGAGATATGTTCTAAGAAAGCAATACTAGTATGTTAAAAGAAACAAACTGAGAATCAGGGAAAAACTTTATAATTTAAAATTGGCACAAAATAAGAGTAAATTCTACCAAATATTATGTGGCGTTTAGGTGATAGATCCTTGCCATCCTTGTTTTCTGTTTTCCGTGCTTATTATCTTTAATAACAGTGTAATTTATGTCCTTCCTTGTAAAAAGCAATAGCTAAATAAAAGGAATATGTATGCATATATTTGTGTATATGTATGTATATAGCAATTCACTAATATCTACATACCTATGTAAAGAAGCAGATTCTTTTTTCATCTCTACAACAAATCCCCAGATGATCCTGAAGAAGATATACTAAGCAGAGCTTCTGCACTAATTTGCCTTTTAAGGGATATGATCTGAGACAGATTTTTCATGCGTGCTCAAAACTCGTTGCTCCAACTGACATCAATGGTAGGGATTTTGAATGTACAAAGAGCAAGATAATACTGACTAATCAAAAAAGGGATCTCACAGGTCTTAGATTGGGCACCCAGAATCAGTAGACACTTTTAGGATTACTATCTATACTTCGTGTCCCCAGCTGACGCATAAAGAATAGATGCTCTGTCACTTCACAAGGTTGTTATGAAGATAAGCATGATTAAAGAAGATTTGGGTAACGTTGTGATAAGCACTGGAGAAATGTTAATCATTCTGATTTTAGAAGGTTCTTTGAACAGTATGCATCAAGGGGCTGCAAACGGGACAGGAGAAAGAAGAATGGATAGCTGTTCATTAATGAGTAAGGACAGCCTACTTTGTGCCCTAAGTGAAATCAGGACACCATGCAAAAACAGCTTGTGATGAGGCTATCAGAGACTGTATTACTAAACTTACAGAAAATTACATTTTCTAACTTTTAAGTGCTTGACTTTCTAACCAAAATTGTGTTCTTCAACTGGTTTTTTTTTAATATTTTCTTGTATTGAGGAAGGTAATTAAATTGCAATTTCACTTTTGTAGCCCTGTATGTGAATCATTTAACATTATTATAAGTATCTTGTCACCTACACTTTTGCTCAGCACCAGCTCTGCACATTGTATTTGCTAAGACATCTCAGTCAGGCATTTCTTGCCTCATATATTATCATAGGTTATCACTGGGGCAATTTTTCTCAACCTCTTCTTGAAGTTTATTCTTTTTTTTTCAAGACTAAAGAAAAAATTGTTTCCCAAAGTTTGTCTCTCTTTCCCAAGTATCAGCAAAGTTTATTAACAGAGACATTATCCCTGTAAATCTTTCCTTACTGCCTTAGACCACCACTGCTATGGCAATGACTACCCCATCATCCATCAATTCATGCACCCCTGCTGCTCTGGTCACTGACTGCATGCATGCCAGCTCTCTTACAGTTTTTGGAGGCTTTAGAAATGAATATTATACCCTGATGAAACTGCTTAGCTTATCTTCTTTCTAACCCAGTCTGGGATTGAATGAAAGGCTACCTAGCTGTACATTAAAGAAGAAAGAGCACAAGTGGTTTCTCTTTGCAGGATATTTCATGTGAAGGAGCGAGAGAAAACATGATCCTTTATAGCTTTATCATTAGGTAGAAACTCATCTGATGTGACTAAAGCTCTATTCCAGCCTGGGATGCTTTCTTCAACTCTATTTTAACAGTGCTGTACTTGGAATTCTGACGGGCAGCAACTGGTGCATGCTGCAGACTACAGCTCTGTGAGTGTGTTTAGTAATATGAACACCACCACAGGAGAAAATTGGGCCAGAAATCGTAGTCTGGAGGCAAAGAGATTTCCCTTTCATTAAACTGACAGCAGAAGCTCTACTGAGCTTTTCTCTGCAAGCTGTCACTCTTGGATGTTTCTATAGACTTTCCAAACTGCTAAGTTGCAGTAAATAGAAAATAAAATAATTTGGCCCAGTCACCATTTGGATCTATGAAGTTTTAAATCTCAGAAATCTCCTAACAATCACAAAAGCTCAACAGATTTTTAAGAATGTGTAATCAAAAGCCTGGAGGATGTGTTAGAAGTATGAGTTCTGCCTGACTATGAATGAAGATGAAGCCAACTGACAGTGCATTATAAAGAATATATGTCTCTGTAGCGATGCCTTTCATGGAAGAGCACTTGACACTTTCTGACGATGAGCAAAGGGATTGAACAGTGTGGTTTTAGTACAGCAGTCATGCTCTCCCAGCTATGTTAACTGAACTCAGAGAGGTAATGGACAGCTGAAATTTTTGACTGATGTTTGATGGTTGCTGTTAGCCAAAGATCAGTAACTTTTGGACCTTAGTAGATAATTTGTTGTTTTGTCTTTGCATATTTGAGTTAGTTTTTGTTAAGCATGACATAAAACAGTAATATGGGCTTGTACTGTACAGGATGGGTTTATTCCAGGGATAAATCTGCATGAGTCAATGCTGATCCTGTAGAGCATCTTTTAAAACTGCTCAGTTGGACTTACCATCAGAGAAGGCAGAGTTGCTGCATGGCAAGGGTGTCTTTGCTGTGTTGCAAGTATAGTTCCAAAATCACAGCTTGCTTTTTGGATCATCCAGAGAGACAGAGGGAGAGAAACTGCTGGGTATATAGACTGTGATTGCTTATTTTAACTCAATATAAAACATAAGAATACAAGACTTCTGACAGCTTTAAAGCTCAGCAATCTCCAATATGTTGATTCTGCTATTCTATACATTTAATTTTCTTTTTAAAATGTATCATATTTCTCCAAGTAGTGATTTGCTTTTCAAATTATCGTTGCCTAGCTAAGACTTGTGTACCAGGTGCCATGTAAAAACATGTTAAAAGTAGATAAAAGCAATTTATCCTGCCCTCTAATTAGAGATGTCTTGTCTTTACCACTGACAATAGCACTATGCAGCTGTGGCAGAGGAGAGATAATAGCACGAGAGCAGAGAGAAATTAAAGATAGGTTATCATATGTTGGCTGATGTAGAGTGTCATCTCTCCATTGCATAGCTAAGATGGTCCTTAGGAAGAATACTAACTTAGCTCTTGGCCTGACTCAAGCAGATTTATTTTAGTTATTAAATCCAAGGTAGGATTTTATTATAATGAGGCAAAGGGGGCAGAATAATAATGTCTCCATTAAATACAGAGAAAGAGAATGTGACTTGCCATGATTACTGTATCAATAAATACATGCACAACACGTCCCAGGATATGCTGGATCTTTATGAGGGTGGGGCTGAGATTCATTGAGATTAATTTCTGTCCTGCATAGAGTTCCTCTTCAGATGAAGTGAATGAGTGTCGGTGGGGGGGGCAGGAGGGGAGGGCATATAATGGGATAGATGACTCAGTGGCATGTCTCCTGGATGATATAGTACCTTTAGTTCAGCAAGAGGCTCAAAATGAATGGGAAAAGAGTGGCATGAACCTGTACACATATTCTCTTTTTAATCTGATACCTCAATATGTTATGTACAGGGAGCCCACACTGGAAAGATGATGTGGTAAAAAGAAATTACCATCAGGGTTATGACTAAGCAGTGTCTCAGGAACTTGTCCTGGGAATAGGCTTGATGTAGGGGACCCAGTGGGGAAAAACTGAGTGAGAGTGGAGCTGGATAGATGATATCTGTTGGCTTTTAAAAGCCAATATCCTCATACTGTATCAATAACACTGGGGTAAAACTCATAAGTCCTTAAGACAGAACAATGGCCACCCAACTGTTCAGGAATTAAAGAACTAAATGCTCTTTCTTCAGGAAGATGCTAAAGAGGGAATAATCATCTGTGCACTTTGTCTGGGTCAGAAGAGATTTAAGACTAAGACCAAAAATAATTTCTGAGGGAAAGTGTGCTGGTGGGGAGAGGCTGTGTTCAAGGCCATGGTGGAGAATATGATCATGACCAGGAAATGGGCTAGATCACACCGCAGTGACTTGAATTCACACAACTCTTGACATAACGTCTGTGCTTCAGATATAAGTCATGGTCAGATCTCCTGGACTGTATGACATGGAATGTTGTACCCAACAAGACTTTCATGTCCTAGGTCCTGATTGCGTAAGATGGCACATTATGCATCTTTCCAGTGTTCCAGATATACGTGCAGATACAATAAAACTGAAAGAATGCATACCGAGGGACCAAGAGAAAATCAATTTTAGTGTATAGCATTCAGAATCAACGATTACTTACTTCTGCAAATCTAAACAGACTTCCAGAATGAGTAATGTTTGCATTAACGTTACAGTAAGTTGGGAAATAAAATATTTGTTTATAACATAATGTATAAAATCATGGGTCTCCCTCTATTGCTTTTGCAGCTGGATGCCTGACAACAGTGCTTATTCCTCACCTCCTCATGTTGTGGTATCACAGGTGCTCTATACTGTTTGAGAAGCAGAAATTTTTTTCAACTCTGGCCTCACAAGCTCCTGATTTAAGGGAAAAGAGATCAAGACATAACCCTTCTACTTCTCTTATTAGATCAGACATAGACATGGTATAAGGTTTGTTGACAAGTTTAGTTCTTTCAACACATTTTTGTTATACTGCTTGCAATACTTGAAATTTTCTCCAAAGGTCTAATAAGTAGTACTACTGGGCAGAATTGGAGGGGAAGGTGAAGATGAAAATCAGTTTAACTGTTAGAAATAGGCTGGTATATCTCCAGATCTTCTGCCTGACTAGATCACATCAGAGATTGACAGAGATCAGTATCATTCTATATGAAATAAAATACTGATACTACCTGTGAGTGTAAGCAGTTCCTGTATCACCCACAGGGATATTGTCACTGCAGAAAACTGGAGATAACTCTAGTATACATACTCTGATCTGTGGTACTCACAGCAACAGAGAATGACCTCCTCAGATTACATCTGAACTTTGTTTTCTGTTTTCAAAGAACATGAATTTAAGTGCTGAAATCAATGAGTTCATCCATTCCTATACTGTTAGTGTAATGTAGAGAGTAGGTACAAAGTTCTTAAAATTATATTTATGTAGTATCTGAAGTATTGCAAAATTTCACCCTGTAATTTTAGATTTATGTCCTGTGGTTCTAAGCTTTTCAAATCCTTTTCTGACTTTATAAAAATAATTTTACACGATGCCTAGTGGGATTACAATGTGTACTGCAAGACCATAGCTAGGCTTTCAATTAACAACCTCATGCTGCTGCTCACTGTTGCTGGGGAATTGTTCAGTTTCTCCAGGACCACAGCATCTTCATGGTTTAAATAGCAGACTTAGGTCACTGATACTGCTATACTTGTTAGGTTACATTTCTTAATGGACTTAATTCTTTTAAGGCTGCTGTTCTTTCCTTTTGTTTGCTGAGTAAATCTGTGTTTGTAAAAGTTTATGATACTGGCAGCATTAGGAATAAAATTCTCAGATGTATCTATGTCACTAACACTTTGAATTGGTGTGATATTCTGATATATCATGCTTTCCATAGAATCCCTGCCTCCTAAAATTAACTGAGCATCTGAGATAATTGCAGTTCATCCTCTTACCCAACCAATTGAATGACTGCTGGTGTCACCATATTTTCTCTTGCAGCCAACACACCTCTACAATGGAGGTTAAGTGCTGCAGTAGCAGAGGAAGAAGGAGGAAAGAGTTGGGGGATGTATTGTGAACTAACTGAATGGCAATGCATACAGTTGCCTCTGACCCAAAAGTGGCTTACGGAAAAGGTCTCTTTGGTTTCAGGGAGAAGATAAAGGGAGGGGGTAGGGGGAACCTCAGGTAAAGGACACGATTCCAGCAAGAGAGAAGACATACAGACAAGAACAAATCTGAAACCAGGCAGAAAAGCCAAGCAAGCAAAGCCTGCCACAAGCTCAGTGCTCACCATGGGATGAACTTTATGGGATGAACTCCATAAAGTGGATGGTGAGTTGACGAGTGGGCTCACAGGGCACTGGAGGAAAATGGTCAGAGGCAAGAAGGTGACATGGAGGCCCAGCTGGAGAGCAAATATGTGGAGGTGGAGAAGAGAGGAAAATTGTCCTGTGGTGGAGTGGTGGCATGATGGTAGAACAAAAGCAGAAAACTAGAGACAGGGAAGAATGGGGTAAAAGCATCTAAACAACTCAGTGGCTGAGAAAGAGAAAGGAAAATTGGGGTATATTCTTGGGCTGGGACAAATAATCCTTGGTGCACAACAGGGACAATGACAGCTTTGTGCCACCTTAACAATCCCTGAACTGGCAGTATGTCACTCAAATATGAACCAACTTGTAAAGATGAGGTCAGTAGATGTTCATCTGAGGGTGCATCTATCTTCTGTTCACATCAAACTTGCCAAAGAAACACATTAGGCAACTGCCTACAGTAAGTGATTGCTGAGGCAGAAAAATAGCTGTGACTTCCCTGCCTCCTTTTCTAGCCCTGCCATGAGTGCTGCCATCAGGAAAGGGACTGGATATCTGGGGCTTTGGTGACTACTGAAGGGGCTGAAGGTGGATGGATCCTCCTGGTAGTACCCATCCCTACCCCTACCTTTCCCTTGATCTTAGTAGTGACAGGAATGGCACCATGCTACTGCTGACAGTCCTAGGACCCAAGCTATTTTCGGTGCTGCTCAGTGACAGGACAAGGGCCAGTGTGCAAAAGCTGGAACATTGGAAGTTCCAGACAAACTTAATGAAAAACCTCTTTACAGTGAGGGTGTCGGAGCACTGGAACAAGCTGCCCAGGGAGGTTGTGGAGTCTCGTTCTCTGGAGACATTCAAAACCCACCTGGATGCTTTTCTGTGCAATCTGCTGTAGGGAACCTGCTTTGTCAGGGGGCTTGGACTAGATGATCTCCTGAGGTCCCTTCCAAACCCTATGATTTTGTGATTCTGTGATTCTGTAATTCTGTGACCCTTGGTTAGCCCTGGGGATCATAGGAGTAGCAAAAAGCAACTTTTCCTACACTCTGAAAAGACATAATACAGTTTCTGCCCATTTCTGTGCTTCTTACAGGGGCTGTGAGAAGTTGCTCCTCAGACTGTGAGAGGAAACTTCTAAGAACAGTGAAAATACCTTTGTAGTTACTTCATGTCACTGAAGTGGTACAAACAAAAGGAGCTGAGGTAGTTCAAAGAGGTCACCATCAACAGGGTCCAGAGTTTTGTAATTGCCAGCAATTTCAATTCTGCTGTCTAGAACTCAAAATATAATTTTGGATGTGAGAGAAAATGACACTGCCAGTTTCATATATATTCACACTTTTAATGTATGTATTGAATCTTGCAACAAGGAGTTCAAACTGATGACTCCAGCTCCAGCCTTGGCTTGTGTTGCGAGTTAGCATTATCTCTGAAGTCTGGTCTTTTAGAATGGAGCATGTGCAAATTGCAAACACCTTTGTGGGGCTAATTTGGCATAACAGCATAACAACAGTGGATAACAGCTGACCAGAGATACACTGGAGCTCGTTGGCTTCGTGTACAACCAGCTAGCTTGTATTTGCAGTTTCAGCAACTGCACACTTATCCTGTCTAGGTCTTCATTTTTTTGTAAGTGAGAGGCATGACTTTCAAAACTGGATGCTTAATACCATGAATTAAAAGTACTAAGAAATTAAGGTAGCAATTAATTTGCCCTAGTGGTGGGCTTTGAGGTTTAAATCATTCATATTATTAAAATATTTTAGACCTTTGCATAAAGTATAAGTTTTACAGAGCAAAGATATATATGTAATTGGTGAAGTGCAGTATTTTTGTGCACAGAATATTTTATGGAGCTCTCTAATGGACTAGGTAAATGGATTGCCCTATAAAAAGTTTACCAAGGCAATAAAAAGATCAAAGACATTTTTCACATTGCATCTCAAAACATCTAAACCACTGAAGTTTAAGAGTTGTAATGTGACCTTCCAGCCTTGGAAAACTTGTTACAATGACTAATTGTCCTGCTTTGCACTTTCAAAAGGTGATGACTGTATAGAAGTTGAGATCTGAAGACAAATAAGAGTAAAGTTTGTGTGTGTGAGAGAGGCAGAAAACCAATTCCGTAAACAGCCAAAGGCAGAGAAGTTGTAGTCGTGGGCTATAATTAAGGCCTAATGAAAGAAGAATTGGCATGACATAAACAAAGGGCAGAAGAGTTGATTATAACAGGAAGGTGGAGAACATGACAATGAAAGACAATGTCCTAATAGAGATAGAATAAAGAGCACATACAGACCAGTGGAAGGAGTGGAGAATTGTGAAGAAAAACTTTATGGACAGCTCATTTACACTGTGGGAACTGTAATCAACACTTGCTTGAGTTTACATGTATATTTTGCTCATGGCTTCATCATCTCAGAGATAAAGATACCTGTCAATTGCTGTCCAATAAAGGTTTTATCAGACTGTTATTTTGTCCTTTTCCCCAGTTCTGTTACATGTTCATACAAAATCATAGAATCATAGAATTGTTTTGCTTGGAAAGGACTGTTAAGATCGTTGAGTCCAACTGTTAACCTAACACTGCCAAGTCTACCTCTAAACCGTGTCCCTAGGCACCACATCTACACAGCAAGTATATATATCTACACAAAGCCAGTAAAGCTGGCTTTACATGCAGTGAAGGACAGGACTGTGCAGCCATATAGAAGAACAGAACTTTGGGCTTGGTCAGCTCAGGGATCAGCAGTTTTCCTCTGCCATGTCTCAGAAGGGAAACCATCCATGTCAGAATGCTCCATCATGGTTTACATTCCTGGTATGGAAGGCATGTTAGTACATGGGACTCTTGACATAGGCTGTGGGGCTGCCCAGAAGTAGCTCATGACAGACCAAGCTGATGGGCTGGGATTTGTGGCAGAAGGGAGCAAACCACTGCACACCATCGACATGATGGTGCTGCAGTAGCAGCCTTGAGCACAGAGGGACCCAAGGGGTTCTTCTCATCAGTCTCAGTTTTTTGTCCACAGCAAACAGTGAAGCAGCAGAATGAGCACAGAAGGGTGTTAAAGCTGCTCCTGGACAGCGTGGGAAAAGTAAAATAATTTTTCCTAAGGTTCCCCGGAAGAGATTGACATCACCCAAATTTTGGTCCACAGGTCCCAGAGCTGTTAGACTCTGAGCATCTTCTGCAATGCTTTTCACATCTTCTACAATGCTCTGAGTCTCCTCAGCACCCCAGGGTCTCAGTGAGAGCCAAGGCCACCCAGTACTTCTTAACACAAAGCACTGAAAAGTCAGGCTCCTGGGTGTAGTAAGTGTCTCTCAGGCAGTCATAGGTTTTCCTTGTCTCTGCTCAAGCATGCTTGTGTGTTCATCAAATCATACATAATCATGTCAAATTATTAATATAATGTGAAATTTCTGGAGTGCTTTGGGACTGTTTTCCTAATATTTTATGCAAACTACTGTTTCTTTGAGAGCCTTTATTTGCTTGTTGAACCACTGATTGTTTTCAGGACAAAATTAACTTATTTAATATATAAAATCTATTAGACCATGCAGTTGGATTTATAATTTTTCTTTTTTTTTTTTGAAAAATCATGTGTATATCTTTGTCCTGGAGGAAAGACCACACAGTCTTTAACCAAGTGAAAACAGCTGTGTACAGTTTCTGGTACTTGCTTTGCAAGATCACATCTGTGTGGTCAGCATGTGCTGCAACACTGAGTAGACTATTTATAGATCAGCTGTTTAGATGTGGCAATCTGTCTGAAAATGTCAGTAGTTGCTCTGTTTGTTGGCTTGATCATTGCATTATATTTGGTCACACTGTTAAAAAAATATCATGAAATGCAGATATGGTTTTTGTTTATTCTATGTCTCTCAGTGTTCACTAACTGCTGGTTGGTCAGAATATTTTCCAACTTTCCGGTCCTGCTCTGGGAATGACATGAAGGGTGCACATGCTTCTTTGCTTGTGAAATTCAGTATACCAGAAGGTCTGTATAATGCCTGCTTCCTACTTAATTTCCATTTAGACTCTAAGTGTCAGGAGTTTTGTGTTGCACAGGCTCTGTGTTCCTGCAGAGGATAATGCTTAGCATGTGTATCCAAGGTGAGTTTCCATTGTAGTCTATCAGATTGCATCAGACGTTCAAACAAATTCAGTTCTGGGACTGAGTATTTCCAGAGCTTTGGCTGCCTCCTTGTATCTAATGAGAATACCTCATGTACTTTATTAGATAACTGCCTTGAGAAATATATAATTTTGCATGTTCTCATTTTTGAATAAGCATTATACTGCTGAAGTTGTGTGATAAAAAGTTTTAAATGATAATGGATAGCACAGACTTGTGAAATTGCCCCTGAAAAAGCGTTATTTTTCAGGTCCATTCAATGGAGAAATATTTGAAGCAAAGGCATACAGTTTTCTGTCCTCATTTTAGCAAAGACAAAAAAAAGCCAAGCAGAAAAGTTGCACCATTACTTTGTAAATTAACATGGTCACTGTTGCTTTCTGCATCATGGTTTGAAGGTGAACAGAGAGGCATGTCACAGCAGATGAGGGAAGTTGTATGTCAAGAATGTAGGTAGATGTGCTGAGAAGTAGCTTGAGTGTTTCTTCATTAATTGATAGACCGGTATAATGTGAGGATGAAATAATGAAGGTATCCTAGCAACTATACTTTCATAACAGCCATGGCCTGTAATATTGCAAAGAATGCTAGCTACATTTTATTAATTCAAGAGGGTGAGAGCAAATAATTTAAATTTATAAAACTTAGCAGCAAACTCCTAACCCAGAAATTTGATAAGCCTTCTATTGTGGACACTAGCACTACAGTTTCACAGAGCTTTTAGAGTTTCCTAAATCTTAAATCACAAACTAGTCCTCGGCATTGTTAGGGAGATTCTTACACTATTCTTGTTTTGTAACGTAAGCAAGTTTTTAGACCAAGACTTCCTGTCCTTGCTACTAATAACAGGGAAAAATATAACAACAAAGGGAAAAGTTTCCTGTTCAGGTGAACTCTTCAGTCACACCTGACCCTGTTACCTCCCAAAAATGTCACAGCCCTGTGTGTGGGAGCATTGTGGCGGGGCAGGGGACGGGCTGACCAGGAGCGGGGGATTGCTGCCGCAGTGCCAGCAACACACACGTGCGTTGCACAGTGGCAGCTGAACTTGTTCCTGGGCCAAGCAGCTGTCATTTAAAGAGCAACAAATGGTGTGCTGTAGAGCAGATGGATTGAGGAATTGACCCTTTAATTTATTTGCTTGTCTGTGTATATAAAGACAAGATTCATAAGAAAATAAAAAACAGAAAAAAGAAACCAAAACCCAACAACCAGGAAAGGCTTAAGGTTATTAAAGTTATTCCATGTGCACAATGGCAGAAAAAATAAATTAAATGAGTCTTTCAGCTGGCATAATTCAGGTTAGATTTACAAAACTTATGTTGCTACAGTGGATTTCTGCCAACTTATACCAGCTGATGATCTGGCCTGATTATGTCTGTTAATTTGTTTGTGACATTTGTAATGCCTTCTTAGACATTGTAACTCTGGAGATGATTTGTTGGATTCCACGTGCTGTGGAATGGTTATGAATTTTTATGTTCTGAGTGAGCCAGGTCAAACCACCACTGCAGGCTTTCCCTGTCAGTGTGTTCAATCAAGATGTTTTCATTTGCAGTTCAGCCAGGGTGTACTGGCATGCAAGTGCCAGCCAAATTCAGAGGAAGCACATCCCTCAGGTTTCTAGAAAAAATCTTCCTGGGACGAAACCCAACATTGTGTTCTGGTGTGAGTCCCTTAGCACAGACATGGGGACTGTTTTTTGTGGGAGAGCAGGGGTGGTGGGATCCCAGACCCATGCCAAGACCACATCTTTTCCACAAACGGTCATGTACCCTCACCATCGTTACTTATTTAAAAACATGAAAAAAGTGTCATCATTTTGTGGACCAGATCATCAAATGCAACTCTCTCTGACTGGCTGTGGACTACTGCTTAGGAGCTGCTATTGTAGACTTATTTATGAACCAGCAGAAAGTTGGGGAATTGTCTGTAAGGCATATTTTCTGTATTGGATTCTCTCAGAATTTGTGTGTTTTGTAAATATTTAGCAAAGACAATATAATTGAGGGAGATACAAATGGGCCACTGTGTTTGAAACTGATTTGTGGATAAAGCAGATATATGGAGACACCCCATAAGCCCCATTGGTGTCCCACGTGTGTCATATGCATGTCCAAGAGAGCTTGTAGAAAGGGTCATAACACACACAAGGAATCCTTTCAATGGTCAGAAGCACGTGTCTCATTTAGTCTATGCACAGGTCATGTGCTTGTTGACATGCTATTGCCACTGTCACAGGCTGTCCAATTTAAGAGCTATGAAGAAGAGTGTCTTTTCTCAGGACCCCATGTAAAATCCTTTTTCTTTCGGGTCACTTGGTAGAGAGGGCTCACGATCTCACTGTAATTCGGAATGTGCATTCTCCAGAAACCTACAACACCTAAGAAGGCTTGTGTTTCCTGTTTGTTGGTTGGTGGAGACATGGTCATTAATTTGTTTATCACTTCCATAGGGATCTCACGACATCCATCTTGCTACCTTATTTCCAAAAAATGAATTTCTTGTGCAGGTCCCTTGATTTTGCTTTGTTTTATGGCAAAGCCAGCTGTCAGGAGGATTTGGATCATTTTCTCTCCTTTCTCAAAAACTTCTTCTGCTGTATTGCCTCATATAATAATGTTGTCGACGTCTTGCAGGTATTCTGGAGCTCCACCCTTTCCACTATCACAAAGAGGAAAGGAGAATTTTTTTTTTTTTTTCCCACAAAACCTCCATCATATCTTTTTTGGTGTGCTGCATGAATACTGGAGATGGCTTTCCCACACTGCTGAGAGGATCATAGAATCATACAATGGTATAGGTTGAAAGGGACCTTGAAGATCACCTAGTTCCAGCCCCCCTGCCATGGCAGGGATACCTTCCACTAGACCAGGCCGCTCAAAGCCTCATCCAAACTGGCTTTGAAAACTTTCAAGGAGGGGGCATCCACAGCTTCTTTGGGCAACCTGTTCTAGTGTCTCACCACCCTCACAGTGAAGAATTTCTTCCTAATATCTAATCTAAACCTACCCTCTGCCAGTTTAAAACCATTTCACCTTGTCCTATCACTACCTGCCCTTGTAAAAAGTCCCTTCCCAGCTTTCTTGTAGGCCCCCTTCAGGTATTGGAAGGCCGCTATAAGATCTCCCCAGAGCCTTCTCTTTTCCAGGCTGAACAGCCCCAACTCTTTCAGCCTGTTCTCATAGGAGAGGTGCTCCAACCCTTGGATCATCCTCGTGGCTCTACTCTGGACTCATTCGAATAGGTCCATGTCTTGTGTTGGGGGCTCCAGAA
>NW_010330973.1:21849-22427 GCF_000700745.2 Antrostomus carolinensis | reverse complement strand
GGGTTATTCCTTTCCATATGCAGGACCCTGCCCTTTCTCTTGTTGAACCTCATGAGGTCCCTCTCTTCCCATCTCTCCAGCCTGTCGAGGTCCCTCTGAATGGCAGCGCAGCCGTCTGGCGTATCTGACACTCCTCCCACTTTAGTATCATCAGCAAATTTGCTGAGGAGCACTCTGTTCCTTCATCTAAGTCATTGATGAATGGGTTGAACAACACTGGACCCAGTATTGACCCCTGGGGGACACCACTGGATACAGGCCTCCAACTTGATTCCACAACCCTCTGAGCCCTGCCATTCAGCCAGTTCTCACCTCAATGTCTAATCATCAAGTCCACACTTCTTGAGTTTGCCAGTGAGGATGTTATGGGAGACAGTATCAAAAGCCGTCCAAGTATACAACATCCACTGCCGTCCTCTTGTCTGTCCAGCCAGTTGTCCTATCATAGAACGCAATCAGGCTAGTTAAGCATGATTTCCCTTTGGTCAATCCATGCTGACTACCCCTGATGACCTTCTTGTCTTTCACATGCTTAGAGATGGCCTCCAGGATGAGCTGTTCCATAACCTTTCCAGGGA
>NW_010330973.1:14165-21275 GCF_000700745.2 Antrostomus carolinensis | reverse complement strand
GCCTCTGACCTCCCTTGCCAGATTTAGTTCCGATTGGGCCTTGGCCTTCCTCGACACATTTCTGCATGCTCTTGTGACACTCTTCTATTCTTCCCAAGTGGTCTGTCCTTCCTTCCACCTCTTGTACACCTCCTGCTTATGTTTGAGTTTTGCCAGGAGCTCCTTGTTCATCTATGCTGGTCTTCTCCCTCCTCTGCTTGACTTCTTGCATGCAGAGATGCATTGTTCTTGAGCCTGGAGGAAGTGATGTTTGAATATTAACCATTCTTGCACCCCTCTTCCTTCAAGGGTCTGATCCCATAGGATTCTTCCAAGAAGGTCCCTGAAGAGGCCAAAGTTAGCTCGCCTGAAGTTCAGGGTTGCCGTCTTACTTACTGCCCTGATTCCTCCCAGCAGGATCCTGAACTCCACAATCTCATGGTCACTACAGCGAAGGCTGCCACCAACCTTCACATTCCCAACTACTCCTTCATTATTTGATAGGACAAGGTCCAGCAGCACTCCTTTCCTTGTTGGCTCTTCAATCATTTGCAAGAAAAAGTTATCATCAGTGCTTTCAAGGAACCTCTCTTTGGTTGCATTTGACTTGCACTGTTATTCCTCCAGCAGATGTCAGGGTAGTTGAAGTCACCCATGAGCACCAGGGCCTATGACTGTGAGGCTACTTTCAGCTGACTGTAAAAGGCCTCGTCCACTTCCTCCTCCTGGTCAGGTGGCCTGTAGCAAACACTCACTACTGTGTCACCCGTGTGTAGTCTGACCTTTAACCCTTACCTATAAGCACTCAACCCTCTCATCATTCAACCTGAGGAGTAGCTCCAGGTGTTCTCTTATGTAAAGGGCAACTCCACCACCTCACCTCCCTGGTCTGTCTCTCCTAAAAAGCTTAGAGCCATTTATGGCACCGTTCCAGTGTTGTTGTCCCATTGTCCATTGTCCCACAGTGTTTCAGTAACTGCAATAAGATCGAAGCCCTGTGTCTGCGCACAGATCTCTAACTCTCCCTGTTTATTTCCCATGCTGTGTGCATTGCTGCACAGGCACTTAAGAGAGGAATCAGAGCATGCCAGTTTTACAGGAGGGGTGAATGAGGAGATACCCCACAGACACGTTCTGCAGGCACTTGCTTGGCTGCATTCACTTGCTGGGGTTGTACCTCCTCGAGTTTTGTTTTATTGTTTGGATAATCTCCATAATTTCCATAATTCCCCTCTACCCCCTTCCTTCCTAGTTTAAAGTTCTCCTTATGAGGTTGACCAGACTATTGTCAAAGACACGTGTACCCCTGTTGGTGAGGTGGATCCCATCACTCCCAAGTGGCTGCTGATTGTCAAACCAGGTCCCATGATCATAGAAACCAGCACTGGTGGCACAGCCAGGGGTTTACTTGGAGAACACGCCTACTCCTCTTCTTGTCTGCAACCCTAACTGGTGGGATTGAGGAGAAAACAATCTATGCCCCAAGGTCCTTGACCACCGCTCCTAGGGCTGATTTATCTGTCTGTCCTATTTTACTCATCTCTATTAGGTTGAGATGAATGGATGTTACTCTCAGAGGACCCCCATGCTTCTCAATGGCAGCAGATGCCTATGTTTAAGTGACTGAATCCTGCCCTAAGTGTTCCAGGTGAGTTGAATTGCTGTTTCAGTGCTACTGACTGTGTACTGCTTAAACTGGAAATTCAGATAATAGTGGGAATATAATTGTTTCCTTTCTGGCCTCCAGCTGCTGCTCCAGAAAAGTGTAAAGTGCCAGCTCTGTGGGTGCCTTGGGCCCCCTACTGTGCCCTAGGTGTCCAACACCTTCACCTAAGGATACAATGCCTAAATTTAAGTGACTTAATCAACTCTCTAACATTTAGAAACATAGAAACACAGAATCACAGAATGGTTTGGGTTGGAAAGGTCCTTAAAGATCATCTAGTTCCAACCACCCTGTCATAATCAGGGACCCCTTCCACTAGACCAGGTTGCTCAAAACCACATCCAGCCTGGCCTTGAACACATCCTGGGAAGGGGGAACATCCACAGCTTCTCTGGGCAACCTGTTCTAGAGTTCAGTAGAGAATTACATAGTATCTAATCTAAATCTCTCCTCTTCTAGTTTAAAGCCATCACCCCTTGTTCTATCACCACCTGCCCTTGTAAAAAGTCCCTCCCTAGGCTTCCTGGAGCCCCTTCAGGTACTGGAAGACCACTAAGAGGTCTCCCCAGAGCCTTTTCTGGTCCAGGCTGAACAGCCCCGACTCTCTCAGCCTGTCCTCATAGGAGAGATGCTCCAGCCCTTGGATCATCCTCGTGGCCTCCTCTGGACTCGCTCTAGTAGATCCATGTCTTTCTTGTGTTGGTGGCCCCAGAACTGGACACAGCACTGCAGGTGGGGTCTCACGAGAGCAGAGCAGAGGGGCAGAATCCCCTCCCTAGACCTGCTGGCCACGCTGCTCTGGATGCAGCCCAGGACATGGTTATTTGCCTTCTGGGCTGTGAGCGCACATTCCAGCTCGTGTTGAGCTTCTCATCTAATACTTTAAAAAGAGAAAGGTATTTATATCCTAGAAATTTTGGTATTTAGATATGCGCTTCTAGTTCTAACATACTCACTTAATTAATAATATTTCTATGAGATACTATTTATGGTCCCCAATAACTGAAGTCACTACTGTTCCTTGATTAACATCTTAATAAGTATATTAATATATGGTATTATAGTAACTAAATATAAGACTGGTCACACAGTTTATTTATGGATTGCCATATCTAATCACATTGCAGGTATAAGTAGGGAGGTATAAAATAGTTTTAGAATACTTAACAGCAAAAATAAACCAATGCCTTTATGAAAGACTCTTCTAGGAGGAAAAGAAGTCATAGCATATAGTCAGAATTGAGCTGTAATTGTTTGAAATTAAAATACATAAGTAATTTTTTTCATCATATTATTTTAGAATTATACTAGTTGACACTGGAACAATATCACTGATTACTTTACTAGTAAAATTTCCCAGAAGATGATGTAAAAAATTGATCTTGCAGTAACCACATACATGATACAAAAATTACTCATTTGAGTAATCAAATTAAGTTCAGTAGCACTGGAATTGAACATAGTGGGACTGGATTTTTTTTCTTATTTTTTCCTTTTTGTTTCTGAAAAAAACTTTTTTTTTCTGCAAATGTAGAACTTCTTGAAAGTGTATTTTTGCTGAATTGTAGAAATGACTTTAAGGCAGAAAAAATTGCCACTCTTTTTATTGTGTCTTCCAAAGAAAGTATTATTACTATTAGTAGTAGTATTAGTATTATTACTACTGCATTTATTATTATTATTAATAATTATTATTATTATCATTATTACATTACCTCAATATTTTAGTGTGACAGTAAAAGCAACAATCAGAATTATGAAAGAAAATGAAGCCTGATTCCTTAGGTGGATTGAATAATTTTTCTTCATCCGGAAGGAAATTTCAACTTTTTGAATACAGTTAAATGTTCTGAAGAAATATATATGGAGTTAATCTGAATTTTGTGGTTTGTCCATTGAACTGAATTAATCATGTTCCCTCAGAGAACTGGTACAGATCTCTGTTTCTAAATGACACTTTATGCGAATCAGTCCAATATTTGTTTTATAAATGTCTTTTTGTCTGTCGGTGGATAAATGTATCTGACTTAGTAGATAAATGTATAGCTTATAAGTTTTCAGAATTTTATACAAATCCAAATCAAACAGAATTAGTTAATTTTCAGTCGTGGTAGAATGTTGCTAAACTAATATGCAGGTGTACTGTCTGGAAAGAGGCCAGAGCACTTGAACAGTTACACAGTGAAATCATAAGGATTTGCAAATGGTGATGGGTCATGCTTTTAATTCTACAAAGTGGTATGCGTATAAGGAGGCAAAAGGAGTTTTAATCATGGCTCAGTGAGTTTGAGGAAATGCTTTCTTATTTCAAATGTTTTAGGTCACAAATCTTCTCAATCTTTTCGCTTTTTTTTTTTTTTTTTAATAGTTCATATTGTTACTGACATCCTTTTAACAAATAACAGTTGCTGTCTTTAAGGTAAAGCTTTTCCTGAAGCAGGAAGGTCTGAGGACTAAACAGGTATAGGACTCTGAAGGATTCTGAATGTTTACTGAATTTATTTGAATAACTTTGTCCCATAAATTTGGCTCATATAGAAAGACATATGGGTTTAATCCTCCACTTCAGTACAACAGTTTTACACTGGTGTAACTTCGTTAGAGTTGCAACGGTGTACAGTTGGAATAACAAAGTGATGAATCACACCCACATGTGTTTCATATCTCCTGAGAGTTGTGTATCACGTGCTTCTCAGATCTGGTGCATTTGGAGTGGCATGTAATATCTGTGGGACAGATACTATATCATGTTAGTTCATGTGAGCCAATATATTATCAAATATATTATAGTGGATAAAATATGGAATCACAGAATGTCAGGGATTGGAAGGGACCTCGAAAGATCATCCAGTCCAACCGCCTGCTGGAGCAGGAACACCTAGATGAGATTACACAGGAAGGCGTCTGCAGATTCAGCCTCTGAAAAAGGAGGAAAACTACTATAAAGTTATGCAAAATCTGCAACTGGAGTAAGCGGTAAGTGGTTACAGCTCTGCATGTGTCCAGGTATTTGAGACAAAGAATAAAGGCACTGGTCCAGTGGTCAGAGATGGTTCACCTCTACAAGCACAGCGCTGACTGAACCCTCTACTGATTTTCACTGAGTACAGAGGAGTGAAGAACTTTGCTTATGGAAGGCCATCACCACTTCCAAAAAACATCTGAATGGGTTTTTGAGGGTTTTTTGTTTTGTTTTGTTTTGTTTTGCTAAAATCCCAACCAAACTATGACCCAGCCCAGGCCTGTTTATGTTATGAGATCTGATGGGACTGTAGCACAAGGCAATGAGACTTGACTAACAGATGTAGAAAAACTCTGCAGAGTCCTGATCTGTGTACAAGATTCACAGCATATGTTAAATAGTTATTGTGTACAATGGAATGAATTTAATTGTATTTAGCCATGCTGTAATTTGCGAACCAATTGTTAAAACATGCTGCAGGATGTCAAACTCGTATTTTTAATAAGCTGGGCAAACTATCAAGTGGTCAATGTTCTTGTGCTTCAGCCTTTTTTGATTAGTTGCCTTGCAGGCGGATTTGGACAGTTATATGGAAACAATACAGGGATGAACAAAGAAGGAACTGGAGTGATAATTTGAGAGAGTAACTGGGAAATTGGTCAAAGGAGAAAAAAGCATGATGTAGATGGTTCACGGCGTGTTGCTTTTTATCCTGTTCACTTAAAAACAATGTGCTGTAATTTATGAGTAGACAGACCTAGTTAATCCTTGCTTGGTTTATGTAGATGCTTGGGTGTCCAAAAGCCCTAAATCAGTTTTATAGTATGCATTACATGTACTGTTGACTGGCTGACCTGAATAAAATGAAGTTTACAAACTGGTTTTGATTAACCATGTCTGAATGTAGACATTTAGCCTATTATTAAATTTAGAAGCCATTGGTTTATATTTTGTTTTATTGCTAATCATATTTTACATTACTGTCAGAGTTTCCATAATGTCCAATTAAAAAGCAAACATTGTGCACAGATAAATAAAAGCTTGTGAGAATAGTGTAGACTGTGTTTGGAAAGCACCCGTTCAACTCCATTGTATTACTGTGGAAGAATTACTGCCAGGGACAAAAGATATCTCAGTCTCTTTTCTCTACAGCAGACTGGATGGATGGTCTGTTAGTTTGACCAATACAGCTCCACTGAATTTACTTACAACAACAAAAACTACTGGAAGCCGAGCTGCCCTTGGCCATTCATCCTGATAAATGAGCATCATCCTAGACATCGCTTATGTGTTCATTGCAGTATTTCTGTCTGGAGGCTTAGAGGATAAGGCACTCAAAAGCAGCACTGAAGGTATCCCAGGCTGGGCTCTCATGGCTACTGAACACTTTGACCTTAAATAATTAGAACTACATACATTGGCTCCACCTCTACTAATAAAATAATCGGTGCTGGCATGGGTCCAGGCGTTGCCACATGATCATCCATATTGTTTGTCAACACGTAGTCTTGGGCATGCTTTTCACATGTATCAAGGAGATGTCTTCCAGGTGATGCTTGAACAGAGATCGAAGGATGGCATGTACCAGAAGTGGTTCCCAGAAAACAATTAGGAGGTATCACCTGGTTTGGAGAGTAAAATGGTTCAGCTGTATGGATGAAACCTCTACCATGTCAGTTTGGCAGAGAATAAGTCTTGGTTCATTTTCATTACCGCTGTCAATGGGACCATTAAGATGCTTTCTGCAGAGAGACACAACTGTAGTTCCTGAGGTATGTTCTGCCTCGGAGGACGCCCTGAATGAGCCGTTTGCATGTGTGCCTCTCTGAAAGGGAAAACAATAGCTGAATAGCTATTGTGCTTCAGGATGCTTACAGGGGACTTAGCTTCCATCTGAAATCTATTTTTCCCAATTCTGTACTTTGAATATGGCAACTCATTAAGATATCAAGTATCTTAATGTGTGTTACCAGCAAAAATACAAACTGTAGTTTAAAATCTGTTTTGCATTGAACCTGGAGGACTGAAGTATTCCACTCCAACTCCAGCATTTACTTTGAGTATGTGAAAGGGCTGGGAGGGATCATCTGCTAACAGAGATTTACCTTGCCATATCTCAAGTCGATTTCCAGCTTCCATTTCAGGGGAAATATGTGAATATTTTCCCAATAAAATAGTCAAAAGAAAAACAAAACAAGAAGTGAGGAGCAATTGCAATGAGGCTCTTACCTCACTGCAGCCTGGGGTCTGCAGAGCTTAAAATGTGATGAGAGTTGGGAACATGCCACTTCTTTAATAGGTCAGGAGAGGATTGCTATTTCTGTATCACCACACCTGTTGAGTGCAAACATGACCTATTCCTGCAAACAGGGGGAATGTGAATGCTGCAAGAATAAAAGTCCTGTCTGACCATCCAGTAGAGCAGACCTACCTTTATGGTCCCATCTACATCCTACAACCTGCTACCTCACTGGAAACCATAGGGGAAGTCTCCCATTCCTGC
>NW_010330973.1:9586-14155 GCF_000700745.2 Antrostomus carolinensis | reverse complement strand
TTCCTGCTTCTCTCAGGAGCAGTCAAGTAGTTAAGCAATCTGAGCAGAGAAATATGCTCGATGGAAAATGGGCAGGTAGAAAAATATGACTGGGAAAAAAAAAAAATTATATTCAATGGCTTTTAGAAGGTTGAGGGGGAAAAAAAGTGAAAGTTTTATTTTTATAGAAGGGTTAAAATGTGGAACTGGTATCTTTTACTGTCATAGAAGCCAGCTTTCTCCTGAGAATGCACCTCTGCCCACCTGGATTTTTTTTTTTTTTTTACCTTAACATCTTGGCAGAACATTGTTGAACTGTGTCAAGTTCAACTATTTTGTGTAGAAATTTTTTTTTCCCCAAATTTTGAAGATCAAGATTTACTGGGCTTGCCTTTCTAAAATATATTTTACTGCATCAGAATGAAATGTGAATTTCAAAATAAATGAATTGTTATTATCATAGACTGCAATAAGTATATCTTATAAAGTTCATGGAGTTCATGGCCAGAATGTTATATTATTCAATATAATTTTATTATGCAGTATATATATGGTAAATTTCAAACAATTACTCCTTCTTGTGTGTGATACCTTGTGGTTGGTTAACCTTTGGTTGCAGGAAGAATCTTGATCTGAAGATACTAAGAGGAAAAAGAGGTATCATGTTGCTATGTAATTTGTTCCA
This sequence comes from Antrostomus carolinensis, assembly GCF_000700745.2. NCBI lineage: Eukaryota > Metazoa > Chordata > Aves > Caprimulgiformes > Caprimulgidae > Antrostomus > Antrostomus carolinensis. The sequence goes on along the minus strand of NW_010330973.1, from coordinate 13,491 downwards.
GGGAGTACTTCTGAAAATGAGAACTTTTTCCTACTTTGAATTATTTGTCTTAAGCTTATACTTATGTGTAGATAGGTATGTTGTCAAACAAAAGCTTGCCGATTGAAAAGCTTCAGGTGTTCCTTTTTGACTTTGGGACTTGGCAACTTTTGAAATTGAAGTATTAAATTTTGAGGCATTAACAATGATATCTAATAAAATAAAAGTTATAAAACTCATTAAAATGCAGTGGGATCATTCTCATAAGTTCACCTGTAGCTCAGTTATAGAAAATTATTATCTGCCTAAATTAAAATTCACTTAGTAAATCTCAAATTGAGCAAATCCCTTTTCCATTTATGAGAGTATAGGCAGCAGCGGGAAAAAGAGCATCATCTACCAGACTTGATTATCCTGCAGTAGGCCTGAAAGTCATAACTGTATATTCCAGAGAGGTGCATATGATGTGCTGATGTCAAAACACCTGCACGAAACTCTGTCAGCTCCTTGTCCTTTGTTTTTGTGATTCCTGTGTGGCTGTCAAAGAGGCTGTACAGCGTGTCGGTTTTAATCAAAGCAATGAGTGAAGGGAATGAAGCAATTTCAGAGCCATTCAGTTGAAAGCGGGTCCTTCGCAAATGATTGGATAATTAAAAATATGAATGTAGCTAATCCATGTTGACATTTTTATAGCCTTTACATGAAACAACCTTTAAGGGTATGGTGGAGTAGAGAGATAAGATTCTACGGGAGGACCACTGGCAGTTGATCACAGAAAAAGAAGGTATCCTATGAAGAAAATGCTTGGTTAAATGAAGCATAGAAAAATAAACTGGATGCCTAAAAATAAACATCAATGGGAATCTCCTACATGGAAAATCACTGCTAAAGTAGTTATATACATAATGATGAATCCGTAGCAACAAGCAGTAAGCTATCCCAGGGACAATTGAAGTACAGAGTTGTACACCCTTAGGCAACATGGAGACTGTCAAATAGTGGGCAGAGGTGAGGACAGTATTCTGTCTGTCTCAGTTATGTAAATTCTGCACTAAATACAGCCACTTCTGGCATGCTCTGTCCATTCCCCATCTCCATATTTTATAAAACTAAAAGATTTAATAAGAAGCAAAAGAATGGTTCATGATTTGGAAAATAAAGTATAAAAAAATTCAGTGAGATATAAGCCAAATTAACAGATTTAAGAAAACACATTTGTGTGTACAGAGAACGAAATATTTAATATTGCAGCACTCTTCAGTGTAACAAAGAAAAGGAATGACAGAATACAATAGCACAGGATTTGAAGACCAGAAAAAAAAATAGAAGTATGCAGCTTGATTTTCACAGTGATGCAATTCACAGTGAGTGTTGTGCAGTGAGGACTGTAATGGGTTTGATATAATGTAAAATAAATAAATAATGGAAGTCTTTCTAATAGATAAACTCTAGCTGTCCATTGATAAATGATGGGGCTTAGTAAACAAGCTCCAGTGCTCCGTAATGCTTGGTATAAGATATTTGGTTCGTGATATTCAACAGACAAAATATTAATACCATGTTCTGAAGGATGATGGATTCTTTGTCTTCTGGTATTGTTCGTGCTTGCAGGACATTAAGACATCTGAAATCAATCAGACAGAAAATCCAAAAGAGGATGTACTCACAGGTTGCTTCTAATCAGTATTATGGCATACGAGCTCGTAATGGTTGGGGACCACTGGGTTAGAACAGCATAAAATCTTTAGGAGTAACATCTAGAACTCCATGAAAATGTAAGTAACAGGGGAAGGACTCTCAAATTCAGGAGGTTTTTTTTGTCTTTGCTTGACCCCAACCAGATGTTAAAGTAGTCCTTGAGAATAAAAAATTAATATATCAAGAGATTTCCTCAGCTGCCCATGACCCGTTGTCTTTGTTCATGGTACCTGGAGTGCATGCCGCTGTGCTTGCATCCTCTCTCTTTTACCCTTTCCTTCAAACTGGGCCAGGCCCTCCTTCCAGCCAGGGATTTTGTTGTCACTACGATATTAAAAGCAAATCAGGTCATAGTTACTCTGGGTTGAGTTGGGTCTGGTAATTCATAACAGTGGGTGTTCCTGCTCCGGCAGGGGGATTGGACTAGATGATCTTTTGAGGTCCCTTCCAATCCCTAATATTCTGTGATTCTGTGATTCTGCAGTCAATATGAATTTGGCACGAGTCACCTATACAGAATCTTAACTGTCACAGGAAATAATAATGAAAAAAAAAAAAAAAAGAGAGAAAACAGACCAGAAAAAGTTAGTCTTTATAAAAGAGGTAAAAAAATTCTGAAATGTGCTGCCCCAGGATGTGAAGGCAGTGTCAGCATGTTCGAAAAAGGATTAGTCAAATTAATGGACAGCAGTCCATTAACAGATATTAGAAACACCAGACAGTTATGTATTCTCTGGCATCCCTCATATGATGGCTATGGGTATGGAAGTTTTTGAAGGGAATGTACTACAAAAAGTAGCTAAGATCACGTGCTGTCATATACATCTCCTTTTGCCACTACTGGGGACAGTAGGGTTAGATGGTCTAAGGACAAATTCTTTGCTCCAGGAATGCAAGGAAAAAAACAACACGGCAATGCTTTCAGTATTAATCCAGAAGAAGACTGCGAACATGACTGAAGGTGAGTTAATTGTATATTTGCAAATAACTGTGGAATATAAACCAGCACACTGACATTTCAAGTAATATATAAAAAATGTGTCACAAAATATCCTAAGGTAGAAAAATCTTTGAAGAAACCCTGATTGTGTTCCTTTAGAAGGAGTGACTTCTACATGCATAATATTCTCCTTATTTTTAAGAAAAAGAAAGAATAGGCCATTTCTCATCTGTGTAAATTGACAGAGGTCACTTGAATTCAGCGTACATATTCTGCTATGCACAAGCTGAGCAGCTGACTTCAAATTTATAAGTCCACAACTCTGTGTATTACCTCTCAAAGGTGCTAATCAGCTACTAAGCTAACCTTCAAGTCATGGAAACTTTGACAGAGGGTGGATCCCAAGAAATTTAAGTGAATTAGTTTCATTTCATGTGGAAAATTAGAGAGAAATATGCATACATCAAGGAACTATGCAAACTAATGTTCTAGATGTTTATTGTTTCCATGTGTTTATTTCTAAACAGAGTAATTTAAGAAACTCACTTTAGGCATATGGAAAAAATAAAGAAAAAAATTTTACTTAAAAATAGGGAAGCAAACCTACAATGAGAAGCTTTTTGAGCTTTTTCTTCACTTCTTTCCATCTACAGGAGTTATTTTTAATAGCGAGTCCTTGAGACCACTGATGTTACTGATCAGTCTACTACTTTTTGTCCACTAATAGGAGCAGTGAGAGAGTGGGAGCAGCACAGTTATATTGCACAAATGCTATCTATGCCTTTGGTTCCTCCTTGGGTGTAACCTGGGACTTTTCTAGATTCTCTGTTCTCAAACATTGTCCATTTGCTCAGAAGTGAGAAGTTTCCTCTACAGTAGAAGAGAGGGGGTCACTTAACTCCTCTTGTGGCTACTCCATGGGGAAATCTGCTTCTAGTTAGTGGATGCTTTCTTATCAGTCAGGTGGATTAATCTCGTACTTCTGGTGCTGAAGAGGATCGTTAGGAATGACTTCGTGTTGATTCATTATGAGTGGGTATTCTTGATTAAATAAATTTTAAAAATTATGTACAAAAATAACTAGAAAGGCAGGGGATGCCATAGCCCATGTCATTCCTGATAATAATGTCCATTGAGCTCATCTTTGTACAACAGACAAACAGCTCAGCTGGAGAAAACTGTACTGCTGGGCTGACCACATAGTCAACCCAACCCTAGTAATACGCACTGCCTGAACAATATTGAAAGGAGGTAGAAAAGATGAACTGTGAAGATAATTATTTTCTTT
>NW_010330973.1:0-9537 GCF_000700745.2 Antrostomus carolinensis | reverse complement strand
TCCCTATCTTTACAGATTTGCAACTAAAACATACTGGACTGAACACGGAAGATTTAATTATTGGTTGCAGTATTACTGAAATGTCTGAGATCCTTGGGATCCTGTTGTGCTAAATGCTGTAAAAAAAAAAAAAACAACAAAGAAGAAGCTAGCTGGACGAATTTACTGTCTGGTTATAAGACAAGAGACAACAGATAGTTATAGGACAATGGAGAGAACAGGGAAACTGTAAAATAATGTTGGTCATCGTAACAAACTGTGATCTCAGCACTCTAGCATTCTTACTAGCATTAAGTTTTGTAGACATCATGGAAAATAATGGGTGGAAACAAAACTCCTGTTTGTTATTATAAACAGAGTGTTCAGAAATGTTTTTGTGGTCTGTTACAATTGTAGAGCAATCCATTTTAAATTGACTGATAGGAAGTTTCCTCATTGTGTAGCAACAGGATGAGTAACTTAATACAGATAAGTAGAGCACTGGGGTTGTGAGCTTTGTCTTGCAAAAAAAATTCCAAGTGAGATACACCACGATAAGGATTACTGAGCAAAATGTAGTTTTGCTGATGCATAAGCCTTGGGCCAGGACAAAGATTATAGTTCAGACCATGTCATGTCATAGGCATGGTGTTATAAAAAGAAATGTATTTTACAATATGAAATAGTAACTCTAGATAATTTTATAGAAATTAAACTGCATGTGTTCTTTGAAATGCCTGGAACCATGAACTTTGGCTACAGGCTCCATGTCCGTGCAGAGGGGAAAGGGACATGTCTGAGTCAGAAACCTGGAAGAAACCTTATTTCTTCTGCCGCTATCACAGCAGTATTGGAGGGGCCAAGGTGGCAACTCACACTGATGGATCAACAGACATGTTATTACCAGCTTCTGCTCAGTATACCGTGTTCCCCCTACTAACATGGGTCTTGTGCTTCCCATGAGATGAGTCTTCAAGGGATAAAACTCCATCAGGACTAAGATCCTAATGCAACTGAATAACAATTTTCTGACAACACACCATTTTTTTTGGAAAGGAAAATGTTTCCAGGTTCTCCGTTTCACTTCTGCATTTAAAAAGTACCAGTTTTTAGCCTAAAATTGCCTTTTCCTGCTACATATAGCACTTGGAAAAATATTTGGAATGATCAAAAGACAAATTAAATGTTCCAGAATACCAAATTTTTCGATCAGTGTTTAAATTCCAGAAAAGGAACACATACATCCTAAATGACACAGTAATGAAACTACTGGACTCAGTTCACACATCTCTCTGCTCAGCTCAATAGAAAACCTTAAGCACTGGGGCAGTGCAGGAGTTAACAGCCAAAGGTCTGTTTAGTTGTGAATGTCTAAGATAAACCCAGAATAACATGAAGTTGCCTGGAACACAACTGATCTGAAACATTTAAATCCAAGAATAATAACCCAGATTGTTATAGGGTCCTAAATGCTCTGGTAAAAGCTTTAAGTGTCTACAGTTCTGCTGCAGTATGTGCTTTAAGACATCTTTTGCTGCAACTCAGTGTTTTAAAACCATGTTCCCAGAAGGCTGTGTAGCTTTTACACAGGAAAACAACACATGGTGCCCAAGCTGCCTGATGCATAGGCAATGTTTAATCCAATATGGAGCATAACAGCCCCAGCTACGCTTAAAATACAAAGTCGAGGGTGAAGATGGGGAATTCAGATCAGCAGCTTCTGCTTCTGCTTCCCAGGACAGTGGGTCACCCAGCAGATTACACAATCGGACTTGGTTAAGTGTCTGTCTGGCCCCATGAATCTTGAATTCTTGGCTGCTGCACAGAACAGATTTCAACACCTTCCCTCTTTCCTCTCTGTGTGTACATGCTCACATGCTTGCACAAACAAAGCGTGCTGCGTAGCCTGCTCTGCAGAGCACTGGGAAATGGGAGCTGAGGGTGCAGGCTCTCTGTAGCTGAAAGGGGAACTGGACTCCAGGTATGTTCCTCCTGCTCCTGTGCTCTCCGTATGAGGCTATGGTGTTGTAAAAATGAACTCTTCTCCAAAGTTTCAAAATGACTGAGGCGGTCACACTTCTATGCTTGTTATCAGGAATGGGTTAATCTGTATTTGAAGGAAAAATTAGAGTGAAACCAAAGCTGAATTATTAGTTTCAAAATAAATTGTCTAGAAAAGAAAGCTAATGTTGATCTGCTAATGTCATCGGTCTGTTTGGCAGATGTCCTGGCACAAGTGACAGGACAAAAGGAAATGGCCTCAAGTTGCACCAAGGGCAGTTTAGATTGGATATTAGGAAAAATTCCTTTACCGAAAGGGTTCTCGGGCATTGGAAGGGGTTACCCAGGGCAGTGGTGGAGTCCCCATCCCTAGAGGTATTTAAGAGTTGTGTAGATGTAGTGCTGAGGGACATGGGTTACTCAGGAACTTGTCATTGTGAGCTTAATGATTGGACTTGATGATCTTAAAGGTCTTTTCCAATCTAGGCAATTCTGTGATTCTGTGAATAGCCTGTGTGCCCCATGGAGCTTGCCATGCATATCTGAGCAGTGTAGAGCAACATATGAATACAGTTATCAACTGAAAGAGTTGTGTTTAGTGCAGTTGACATCAACCTATGGCTGAACTGGTTCTTCAAACATTGTCAAAGTAGCCCTGGTCTGGGTTGTCAAATGCCTCTCCAAGATCCAACAAAAGCAGGAACAAAGCACCGATAATTGTTACCATGTTTATTTGATGTTTCTTAGTTTCTTAAAATAATTATGTTCCAATGAAAAAATACATGCATAAAATATGTGAATTTAGGATTAAGATGGGAGTGTCATCAGTCCAGCTCTCACAAGGTAAGACAGATACACAATTAAAATGCTAATCCTAGGCACATGGCAACTGTTTTTCCTCTTTGGTCCTTGCTTCTCTTTCGGCCCCCAACTCCCCATCCTCCTCTCTCTCTTCTCATTCCTCTGATTAGGATCCCGGATCGTTGTGGATATGGTTTATGAAATGGCTGGAAAGGGGAAAATGCTGGACCAAATGAGATGGCTAATTTATTCTAATCAAATTCAAAACACTTAATTAACACAAAGTTCAGATTACAGAAGTCAGCCAAGTCTCTGTTTCTGTTGGAACCTTAGCACATAGATTTCTTTACTGTTTATGATTTTTAACCGTACAAACCCATCAGAAAAATATTCTTCCTCTCTATTTCATTCCTTTTCTCCCCCAGATAAAAAGATTAGGGCTTTTTGGGCAGGGGAGGGGTTTGGGGCTTGCAAAAATGAGGGAAAAAGTTTAACCAGGAAAGTTCATTGCTTTTTTGCTGAGAATCTAGAAACTGAATAGCCATTGCTGGCTGTTAGTGTCACCTCCTGTGGGAGAGCCTGTTGTGCCATCCGTACACCCAGGAAAAGTTCTTCCAGTAGACAGAGACACTGTAAAGTCAAGCTACCTGTGTCTGCATTAGGTTTACTACTACTAATAGCAATTCAGTAATACCTGATACCACCTCTAGTGTATGGTGTTAGGTGAGGTTCATGTGCCAGCATCCATTCGTGCAAAGCTATTCCTGAAGAAACACGCTCTGCCAAGCATGATGCATCAGAGCCGTATGGCTTGGTGGGGCTGAGCTGCTCATCGAGGCTTCCCTGGGGTGGGTGGTAGGGCATGGCCAGGGACTTTGTGGTGAGGAAAGCCCATAAGCCTGACTGAACATGCCCACAGGCATGATCTTGGCCTGTGACTTCATGAAAACTGACTGCTCCACCCTGGATGTGGCGTTAGAATTACGTTCCCCCTCATTCTTGCAATGACACAGGAGAAAAGGAGGGAGAAGGAAGAGTGAAGAAGAACGTTGCCTGCTGAAGCACAGCCTGATCCTTCCCTTTTGTTTGTTCTCTACAGTACAAGTGGGAAGAAGCAGCCCAGAGGAATGGGCATGTGGCTCAGCTATTGCATAGGTCTCGCTGCAGACTCAGATTCTGTTTCATCTGCACAACTGTGAAAATCACTCAGAAGATTCCAACATAAAATATCCCAGTTTTTAATTGAGTTCTGTCTGTCCAAAGACCTTAGGCTTTTTGAAAATGACAGCCTGATATTCAGTGTAGAGCTCCAATGTTAACACTCAGAGCTGAACCAAAAGGCTAAAAGGAATAATGATCTACTTTTTATGAAATAAAAAAAAAAAAAATAAAAAATGCAAGAGCAATAACAGAACCTCCCTGCTCTGCAGCTGCAGACTCCTTCTCTGACTGATCTCTCCTTAGAAAAATTCTTGTAGGATGTTCCTGTCCACCACTCCTGGCTAACTACTGGAGCTGACTCCCTCCAGATGGCTTCCAAGGATCACTGGGCCATTAGCCTTTGTCTCTTGAGTGAATATGAACACAACCCTTCTGGATCTTTTTGACAGACCTACACACTGTTGAGGCAGCAGAGGGCTGCAACTACACCAGCAAATGCCCACAAGTTTCTCAAAGGAGAGATCAGTCAGAGAAGGAGAAAGAAATAAAAGGCAAAGTGATCCTTCACATTCTGGTGTGATACATTTGCTCACCCATTCATGCCATATATGAAGTTTCATTAACAGAAGAAGATAATGGAGAGGTCAGCAGGGTAGACTCCTGCCTGAGCACAATGAAATATAATGAGAAGTACAAATTGTTGTTTGTTTGGGTTTTCTTTTCGTAATAAAAAAGAGAGTAACCCATGTGATGCATGAATAATCAAGTTCTTTTGTTTTACGCAGTGCATGAAATATTTAAAATCCCAAATCGGCTTCGATGTACTGGTGAGAAAACAGCACTTAGCTCAGAGGTTTGCAGAAGACTGCAGCGATTCAGTTAGGTAGCATCAGTTTTACTTAAGGCTTTTTCAGAAGCCTGGAACACAAAAGAATGTCTGGGAGAGGCTTAATAAGCAGAGGGACAGAACTGCATTTTGTGATAAATTGTATACATAATGAGTAATGACAGTGCTTTTTGCTTTTTCTTTTTATTTTAGGTCACAAATAAGCAAAATAATTAACCAAGTCGTCTCAAAAGGATTTTTTTTTTCCTAAGTGAGCATCACTGAGGACTGTATTTTTTCAGCTGCACTGATTCAGAGTATTTTGTATCACCTTTTACAAAGCCAAACAAAGCTTAATGGTATTTCCATTAAATTTCAATTGAAATACTTCCAAAACAGTTCTTCCATAAAGATAGGCTATTTGTTCTGATACAGCTCTCTGATAAGACCTTATCTGGAATAGCATGTACTGTTCTGGTAAGCATTTTCAAGAAAGCAGAAAATTCCAGCACAATAAGGGGAATTAAATTCTTATCAGATGAGGTGGAAGTACCAAGCCTGTTCAGTGCAGGAAATAGAGGCAAGGGGTACAAACTTGCTGTCTGGTAGTGTATCAGAAAGGGGTGAATACACACAAGGAATGGCTGTTGGATGGTGTTGGCCCAGGAACAAATTGAGATGACATGGTTATGAAGTCTGATACAAAGAATTGAAAGGGGTTTAAGCATTGCGTTCTTGGATAACATTCCAGTGGACATAAAGGGCTTTATTTAGTTTTAGGGCAGAACTTGCTCACTTTGCAAAAGAAATTGCATAATATAATTCCCTCTGACGAAAATGGATGTCACATGTCCCCAGTGGTAGCAATATCCTAATGAATATGTTCTCTACCATCTCTGATCTTTTTAAATAAGAAATAAGGATTTTTAAACCAAACTGGGCAGGGCAAATATTGACTCTCTCTGAAGAGAACACATTATTAAAAACACAAGCAAATCTGTCTCTCTCACCATGCAACCATTCCATGGTAAACCAAAAAGCATCAGGTTGCATCAAGGAAAAAGAGAGGAAACTCTGATTTAATCACTCTGTTTCTCTTCCCATTGGTGTTAATAAGTAATGACTGTGAAATAAATAGAATTATATCAATAAGACTAGAATAAAATCCAGCCTTTGAATGAGAACAAAATAGGGAAAAAAAAATCTCTTTTCTGTGTGATACGTTTAACTAACTAGTTACTGAAATTGATTAAATATTTTTGTCAATTGGGTCTAAAATGATAGCGGAAAATGTTGTTTACACCATAAAATATTGAAAAAACTTGCAGTTAGTTTTTTTGGTGTGACATAAAAGATTACCAAGTTTGATCATGTCTGGCTAAAAGTTTGTCTTTCCAAAATATGCATTTTGATCAGAAGAGTTCCATTAATTTTCAGCTAATGCACTTGCAGGACTTCAAATTTACACGTATGTTGCTGGACCAATTTTATAAAAACTTGCAAAATTGTCATTTCTTGCAGGTGGACTTTGCGCTAGACTAGCAGTAGCTTTAAAAAAAAAGAATTAGACCTCCTTAACTCCATTTCTGAAACCAATGGTCTCCATAGGTACTTTCCAGAGCTTTTCCTGTTTCACATAAACTTTATTCTAATGTATTATAAAGGAAAATATTGTTTTCTACCTTAAACGATAAGTAAGATTATTTCTCAGATGTTGTTTGCTGTTAGTGTAATAACTGGAGTAAGTTCCTTATGTGGGAAAGACAGATTTTAAGGGCCATTTGTTACACTGAAAATTGTCAAGAGAACAAATTTAGCGAGACAGTATTTGCTCTTTTAGAAAGAGAGGGAATGTTCTTCAGTCATATACTGACAGTCCTCTGGATCAACAGGGTTCTTTATGCCAACTTTGCAAAACTAATCACTTTCATGAGCTGTGAACAGATACTCCCCTCAAAGAGTTTTTTAATGTAGTACTTGAACAACAAATAAGAAGCCTGCAGAGTGTATTCAAGTAGCATTGTGAGCTAATGTTCTGAATTAATACCTATAATTGTACAATGATGATGTATGGTTAATATAAACCATAGGTATCATATCTTTCACCATCCCCTCTGGCAACTACCAAAGGCAAGTATCCCAACTAATGAATCCACAATTTCCTTTAATCTTTCAAGTTTGCCTCATATCTTTTTATCTTTTCTACTTTCTGCTTGTGATGACTCTCCATCCTGCTCAGGGCATGGAGAAGGGTGTCAGCTTTCACAACAAAACTGAGATGGTTTTAAGGTACCACTCCCTAGCTGTGGATCAGAAAAGGGCTGCACAGGTGAATGGGTGCCTTGTGTATGTAAAACTGTGTACAAGTTTATTTGAAATCTCTTCTCATGTCATCTAGCTGGCTTAAACCTCTTGAAGACTAACCATAGAGACTGCCTGGAGCAGATGTCCAAAATCTGCTCTACAGGAAACACCTGAAGAAACTTGTACAAAATGGTGGGATCAGAGTTAATGTAGCACCACTTTCACATGAAGTGACATGGATCTCTAGTGTGTTTTCACTTTAGAAAATGTCCCTTTAGCTCCTAAATCAGGGAGGTGATTTCAAAATTGTCTTCCATTACTTGGAAATATAATAAATCTTCTAAACCATATTTTTCCTTTAAATATTGTACCACAAGAGTGATGGGTCTCTACAGCCCTTCTGAAAGCAAAACTGAATTTCATTTAGATCTCCTCATTCCACCCCTGTTCTTTATCCATAAGAATCCTCTCCTTTTCCCTGCCCATGGCAGAGAAATTGAAAGGTCAGTGCAGACTACATTTTAGTATCTTCTATAGTGTTATACATTGACCAAAAGTTTAAATATGGAAAGTATTACAGTACTATGCTATGTTACATGATTAGAAGCACATTTTGCTGGAGATACGATCTGTGTTACCAACAAAATAAGTATGTATAGGATCTGGTTTAACTTAGTTATCCTTTTGTCCTTTTTTTCTGCTTATTGTTATGTAACAGTTGTGATGGTGAAATGCATAATGACTATTCCGGACAGTATGATAGAGCATCATATGACATTTATATTGGAGGGTAAAGCATATAAACATATGAAAGTCATTTAAAGATACAATTAAACTTCTAAACAAAGAACTTCATAAATATTTCATTTGAAAACTCAGCATCAACCTACTACCTGGGGGCTAAGGGGACTTTTTTTAATACGACATAATAAAGATTTAATAAAAATGCTGTTGTTAGAGGTGCAAGTGTGTTAACTCTGTCTGACAGAGGGCTATTAAAATGTATCCTTCAGTCAGTTCCTTCTTGCATTTTATTTAAACCAGCAAAGTCCTGTGGGTTTACTGCCTGGGATTATGGTAAACAATAGAAGCAATATTTACAAGTTTTATTGTATTTTATATATCTATATAACCCTTTAATTTAGATAACTCTTTTAATCTTGCGGATTTTCTGCTAGTTGTTATGAATTCAGAACTCTGCATAGCCTGTGATCAGTTTTATTCAAGTCAATCCTTTGCTGCACTCAGTATAACAGAAGAGACTTCGTGGGTTTTCTTTTAATGCAGGGCTAGTGCTAGACCATTTTAATGACTAAATCCCCTGTTCCAAAGAGGTGGTATATTTGCCATTACATGAAGATTTTAAATCCAGAATGAATATGATTCTGAATCATGTTCTGTAGTAAATAAAAAAATTATGTGAGCAATGCAGAAATTATTGTGGAAGATTTATAGTATTTTATACAAGACAGATTAGGCAGTCATAAAACCCTCTTTGTCTTTAAAAGTAGGAACTATTGAATAAATGTTATTTTTAACTATCGTCTTAAGGACTCCAAACTGATATTCCTTGAATATCACTACTGTGTTTCATTCCAGAACAGTGTTTTGTAATAAAATTGTTAAAAAGTCAGTAAAGGATATTTTAATAGAATCATATAATCTTAGAACGGTTTGGATTGGAAGGGGCCTTAAAGATCATCTCGTTCCAACCCCCCTGCCATGAGCAGAGATACTTTCCACTAGAACAGGTTGCTCAAAACCTCATCCAACCTGGCCTTGAACACTTCCAGGGAGGAGGCATCCACAACTTCCTTGGGCAACCTGTTCCAGCGTCTGACCACCCTCACAGTGAAGGCCCCCTTCAGGTACCAGAAGGCCACTATAAGGTCTTCCTAGAGCCTTTTCTTCTCCAGGATGAACAGTCGCAACTCTCCCAGCCTGTCCTCATAGGAGAGGTGCTCCAGCCCTCTCATCACCTTCATGGCCCTCCTCTGAACTTGCTCCAGTAGTCTCTATTCTTCTTATGTTGGGTGTTGCAGTTGTTATCCCTCAACGTCCCATCCGGTCGAGGAGGCACAGAGACAAACTCTCACCCCGTCTCTGGGCCAATGAGCACTGACACCAATATGAGGATGCTGCAAATGGCGTTTAATGATGTGTGACACAGTACTATATGGTGTGGGTTCACTACGTCACTTCCGCCTGCTTACATCACAGGCTAAATGCTATTGGCTACTAGGAGAGAGAGGGGGGTGTCTTACCTTTCCGTACAGCGCGATATCTTCCGGTCGCCAGACCCTATCTTACTACAGTTGGGGGCCCCAGAGCTGATCACAGTACTCCATGTGGGGTCTCACCAGAGCAAATCAGATGGATAGAATCATCTTCCTCAACCTGTTGGCCAAGCTACTCTTGGTACAGCTCAGGATATAGCTGGCCTTCTGGGCTGTGAGTGCACATTG
>NW_010330972.1:24480-41485 GCF_000700745.2 Antrostomus carolinensis | reverse complement strand
ATATTTATAATATTATTTATATTATTTGAATATATGAGTGAATACAGCAGATAATCCAGTAATGGCAACGTATTTGTCCTTATTTGCTTTGTATTTCTTCAGAAAAATATTGGTATCCATTGATCATAAACACATGAAAATACACTTCTGTGTGTTGTTCCATGAGGAAATAGAGTGTGTAGTGGTTAGAACTTTCTCAGTCCTGTCTCTGCAGGAGTAGGACCAACAAAAAGGATGAATTAATTCTGTAGCAGTGTCCTGTTGCCTCTTTCACTCCATTTATCGATGTGTAAACCTAGTTGCGTCTCTGCCGCGATCGCTTTTCACTCCTCAGTTTTAAGCTGTTTGAGATACCTTTGTTATTTATAAACACAGTTCTTCATAGGTGGGGATAGTTCTGATGCCATTCAAAGTTTGTGACTGAAGGTTTGAAGAAACCTTGATGTCGTCCCCATCTCCTGTCTGTCAGAAAGCTGACCAGGATTTTGATGAGAACGCCGCGATTTCATTAGAATAATTGATGGCAGTTGACTCGTTTGTTTTGCTGGAACCTGTGAACACAAGGCATTTTCCTGGTTATTTGAAGCATTTCCAATGTGTAGATAAGTCTCTTCTAAATAAGATGGTAAAAACAAACATGCAAGAACGTGAGAAAGTGGTGTTAGGCAGTATCTGTGATTACCATGAATTGTAATTAATACCACTGAATTGTGTAATATGGTTTATAATCTATGGAGTGTGAATGTTTTAAAACTATCATGAGCCATGTTAATTTTTCTCCAGCTATTCAGCAATCTCTAAGCTAGTCTCTGTGCTGGTTTTCACACATTTGTAGGGTTTCTTTGAGACCTGTGTTCTATTATTGTGTTTAAAAATATTAATAAAAAAAGATTCACCTTATTCTGAACCTCCCATGAGGGCCACTTCCATGGCTGAGAATCAGATCTTCTCCAGGTAGCTCCTGCAGTTACTTGTGAATGGAAGAATAGATCCAAATGGGATATGGGTAAAGATTGATGTGACATTCTTGGCTGTGAGTTTTATTAGCACATTAATTATATTATATTACATCATTTAAGCAATGAATATTTAACTGAGCATTACTCATAATTGCACCTTTCCTGTTCCACCTTTATAAAGTGACCCCACATAAAAAAAAAAAATATAATAAATCTTTTCATAAGAAAAATATAAGTAATTACATGAAAGAGATAAAAATATCACAAGCTAATGACAAATCTTGTGTAATATTCCATTGGGTACATTTGGCAGTGTGCTTTATCTTTCGATATAGTACCAGAAAACTGAAATTAATCTGCCCCATATAAATGTTGCAGTTTCTGAAACTATGTAGGTGACTGTAGAAACTATCCAAAATAATGTTTAAAAGTTGCTTTTTACAATGAATTTACAGAAGTACAGACCAAACCTTTTAAAATAAAAGTTTTGTTCAGAGGTAGAATCCAGTAGGAAATACCCAAGTTTTTACCAACTCTGTTGTATCTTGGGTTACCATTCATTTCATCTTTGAAGAGTTTCACATTTCACAGAGTTTCATAGGAGAAAAAGGATCTAAAGCTGCTGGAGAGTGTCCAGAGGAGGGACACAACATTGGGGAAGGGTTTAGAGGGGAAGGGTATGAGGAGAGGCTGAAGTCACTTGGTTTGTTCAGCCTGGAGAAGAGGAGACTGAGAGGAGATCTCCTGGGGGTCTAGAACTTCCTCCCAAGGGGCAGAGGAGGGGCAGGCACTGATCTCTTCTCTCTGGCCACCAACGAATGCCAGGAGCAGAGGGAATGGCAGGAAGATGTGGCAGGGGAGGGTGAGGTTGGCCATGAGGAAAATGTTCTTGACCAAGAGAGGGTGGTGGAGCACTGGCACAGGCTCCCCAGGGAGGTGCTGATGGCACCAAGCCTGACAAGATTCCAGCAGCATTTGGCCATCATGTGCCCTCAGGGACATGGTGTGAATGTTGGGCTTGTCCTGTGCAGGGACAGGAGTTGGACTCCATCATCCTTGTGGGTCCCTCCCAACTCACAACACTCCATGATTCTATGATTTCAAAATATATAATCCTGTGTATGTATAAGCAGTAATTACCTAGGTAAATAACGAAGACACGCTGCTGGTCAGGTTCCAGTTCCAGTTCACAGTTTGTCGTGTGCTGGGGTTTTCTTGAGCATAATTTTTAACGTCAGTATAGGGAGTTATGGTCACTAGAAACTTTTATTGACTTTAATGCAGAATGATAAAGTCACAGGTAATCCTGCCTGTGGGAGAAAACTTGGTGCAATCTATTAACGATGTATGTCCCATTTTCTGGGGGTTTTTTTAATTGTGAGAACATTGTACTCTGTCATACGTGTCTGTGCACTTCATATTGTAACTGAAGAGCTGGGAACATCTGCAGGTGTAAAGAACATGCTGACGTGGTTCCTGTGGTGTAAAACCTTTGTGTGGGGCTGAGGAGTGAAGGGTTGGTTGGACTAGATGTGACCTTCAGAGGTCCCTTCCAACCTCAACCATCCTGTGAAACCTGCTGCCCGGCCATCGGGATTTCTTAAAGGAACTTTGGGAACGTTTCAGTGATTTTCACCACTTTATCGTTCAGTGCGTGCACTGCCTGATGGTCTGATGAGCGACTCCTCTTCAGAGGGGTCCATCTCATTTGTTTGGAGCACAAATAATTTGATTTTCAGAAGAGCAGCTGGTAAATTGTGGATAAGTAAGTGTAATTAGTTTTAGAACTATGTGAGTCCAGTCTTGCCAATGCTCACTGGTGGGGAGGGCACACATTAGAGTACAGAATTCTCATAAAGTTACTGAGATTCTGTGTGGGAATAAGTCTCCATGCTCATCCAGTTTGCAATTACAAATGTAATTACGTTCTCTGTTGGGTTCAATTAATTTAAAAATTTGTATATGATACTTACAACTTGCAGCTGAACATCAGAAATTGAAACCAGATTAATAACAACTCAATTAAGACACAATGGTGGGAGTTGTAGGAGGGGTGAGTTAGACCAAACGTGACCATTTCCAGGGATGTTTGGGTTATTTACAGAGTAAAATGAGGTGCCTTGAGTGTGTTCAATAAACTTCACTTTTGACTGGATGTGGAAAATTTCAGTTGGCTTTTGGAAGACATTTCCAAGGAGAAGTACAGCGCAGTTAGAGCACCAGAGAGGTTATAAACCCTTTTTCATTTATTATTTTAATGGAGATTATAATATAAAACTGAGTCCTTTTGGGAAAAGTGTGAAACACTCACTTTGTCCAGGTGTTGTGTTGGCAGGATGCTTATTGCTTCTTGAACAGCTTCCATGTGCTCTTGCATACTAAGACTTACTATTAAAAGATAAAATATTTTCATTATTCCTTCAGGATTTATAGCAAGAATAAGTCAAAGTAATTAATAATAGAAGAACAAAAATGCAGTAAGGAGCAGGTTGGGAATTGAGGAACCTGAATCAAGATTTATGTGACTATAATGGAGATCTGTGTATAAGGAAAGTCAGATTATGTTTAAGAATCTGTGTGCCCAATCTTATAGCTATATTAATAAATACAGGTTTGGAACAGTGTCAGATTTAACTCCTCCATACTCTTAGGCTTAAGCTACAACATCTTGGTTTGTGCCTTGTAGTCAGAAATTTGTTGTTGCTGTTGTTATTAATTTTAATTTCCGTGCTAACCCCTTTGGAGCTGTGTGGGCAGCCAGCATTCGTTTTAGCAAACAACTGTCACTTTCTTGTCTCAAAAAATATTTGTGAAAATTGATAAAATAGGTTGGAAAATGTATTGGAAAAGAGATATGGAATAGTTGTGGGAGAGGAAAAAGAAAAAGATAAAGAAACCATGTACATCGGTGAACTTGAGTGAGTGTGGAATAGGTGAACTATCAGAAAGCATTAAAAAAATAAAGTTATTGTGAAATAATGTGTGTTAGGGTGGCTGTCAGCATAGAAAGATTAAATCATTCTGCAAGTAGACTGTGACTGTTTTTAGATGTATCCAGAGCAACAAATGATCAGCAGAAATCACATATTTGCTGGGTTTCAAAAACTTTCAGAGATGAAATGGAACAAAAAAAGAGCAGTAGTGAACAAGGAGAATTTATCCACCTTAAACTGTCGGTGTTTCAAAATACAGCAGGTTCTGTTAGCTGAAACCCAGCAGCCTAAATGTGAAAGATGGCAAGTTCTATCAAAAAGGGTTAATCCTTTGGTTCAGAGGTGAATTATTTGCCTAAGAGACCGAGGGAAATTTTAACAACTTCTCTGTCCAGAACATTGATTCTGTGAAGTGCAGAAGCCCAGACAATGCCTGATCTTAATTTGTGACCCTAAGATTCGTTCCTTGAAGTCACGCTGGTAGGTCAGTCAAAGTGTCTGATTAATTAAAGAAATCTTCTAGAGTATGGAACTTCTTAAACTTGAGAGCGGAATATTTGTTGATCTACATGCTTTTTGATTTTGCTAATATAGATCTAGCAAAAAATGTTTCGCTCTACTACTAAGTGAAGAATGGCATTTATATTTCTGTGGGGTTTTTTGTTCCTATTTAGAAAAGTAAAAGTTAAGTGCCCTTGTAATAAATATGCAACAGTGTTTTCTGTCTAGCCCCATCACAACCTCATTTTTCCATAATTTAAATGTTAAAACACGTCTGTGTTTTTGAGCTGCAGCATCTTTGAGAATCACTTTTACTAATGATACAAATTGCAGAGAGAAAATGGTTGATGTTTCAGATCCCATCAGTTAAAACTGTGCTAATTTTGGGATTAGGATCAACTCTGATTACACGAGAAGGCCTCTGAGCCGACTGTTGCAGTTAATGCTAAATTACTTAATTATTTTTATCTCCCCTCCACACTCCCCCCCCTTTTTTTTTACTACCACCACCAAAATGGCCTCAAGTTGCCCCAGGGGAGGTTCAGATTGGATCTGAGGAGAAACTCCTTCACCCCAAGGTTGTCAGGCATTGGAACAGGCTGCCCAGGGAGGTGGTGGAGTCACCTTCCCTGGTGGGATTGAACAGACGGGCAGACGAGGTGCTCAGGGACATGGGTTAGAGGTGGGATTGGCAGTGTTGGGTTCATGGTTGGACTCGATGATCTTAAAGGTCTTTTCCAACCACTACGATCCTGGGATTCTGTGGAAATCCAGCATGGTGTTTAGAGCATGTTGGTCTACCAGAGCTTGAAGTGAAGCCTGTTTTGCCCTCGGAGGAGCTGCTGTCTCTGGGGGACACCCACCTCCAAAGTGTGACCTATTGCTCCATCCACACACACTGTCATGGGTCACAGCATCTCCCTGCTGTGAACTGCACAGAGGAATGTGTGCCTAGAGGGGCTTTGCAGCAGGTCAAAGGCTTCAATTGGTCATTTAGTTGACAATTAAATTAATAAAATTAATGAAAAATCTGTTGTTTATCTGCTGCCAATGACGGAGTTTTCATGAGCTACTGTTGGGCAGCAGAAGTCACTAAATGCCACTGCTTATCGATGTCACAGTCTTTTTACTTCCTGCTGGAATGTGTCAGGTCCCCTGTACCACAACCCAAAGAGGAGGAGACCCACCAGCTCAGTGCATTCTGTTAAACCCAGAATCTGGGTTTAATTAATTCATTAATTTAATTAATTCTGTTTCTCTTTAAAACAAGCCTCAGCTGAGCTTGATTTGTTTCACAAGCTGCTCCTTGACACAAAAGTGCTTTTGCATCGTGGCTGGAGTTCGGTGCAGTTTGAGGGAGGTATCAACCACACTTTGTACTTTTGGTGTGAAAAACAAAAACACTTTCTGGTGGTTTCTAAAGGGGTCACCATTTATAGTACTTACAGTTGCTTACCAATATAACATGGGTCATTTTCCTTGAGCAACTATGCAAAATTATACTGAGTTTATGTTTATTTTTACACTAAAATACTATTTGCCAGCTTTTCAGTTCAAGAACTTCAGCTCATGTCTGGAAGATGGAGCCTGTTGTTCTCATTCCCATCAGTATCAGTCTGATGGAGTTCTTTTTGCAATAGCAGTATCATTTGAGCTTTATTTTTATCTAAACAAAATTTGACCGACGTTTTGCAAGTAAAAATTTCATCTTCAGTATCTCCTGATCTCTTACAGGTCAATGCACAAACTGACTCAGCTGGAGAGACTTGATCTGGGCAATAATGAATTCTCTGAACTGGTAAGAAATGCAGCATTTTTTTAATAGAAAGGGTGTGTGTTTTGGATGCTCTGGGTATGTGGCATTAAACTTTTATTTAAAAGGCATTATTGTCTGGTGGCCATGTGCAAAATGGGCCAAGGGGATATCATAAATCTGCAGAAATGTGATAGGAAAAGTGGTATTACTTTAAATCAAGATCACCTGGAAAAAAAGGATGGAAAGGTTCTATTTTCATGGGTTCTGAAAATCTGATTTGGGTTCCTTTTTCTCTGAGATAAATGCTGCCTAGAACTGTGGTGGTGTGGAAGAGCTTCGTTTCTTTGATGGTCTCTCCCTGGACTGTTGAAGTCCTTTGCACTGGGAGACTGTGCTCTTCACACAGAGCAGCTGGAGCAGTAGGCATGGGGTTAAAAATAAAGGTAGTTGCAAAAAAATGAAGTAATTATCTTCATTCATTTTCTGGAAACAAGATTATAGAAATCACGAGATAGGTGTGCGTTCCTAAAATAGGAATTGTTGCTGCCTAAATAGCAGCCATGTTCAAGTGACTTAATGTAATCAAGGAGAGGAACAGGTAATCTGTGGCACGGGGAAAGCTGGAGCATTAAATCACAAGGTAGGGCTCAAGGATCTGAAATCTTAACAGTCTCTGAAGTGTCAAAAATTGGCACTGGACAAATGATAAACGGCAGTTGTAGGATCTCTGCATGAAAGGAGGGGGAAGGCTGGTGTGGTTCTTCCAGAGTTTCAGGAGTCTGGTGTCAGCAGTGAGGCTTTAGGAGAAATTTTGGGAGAAAATAGTTAAAGGCAGGGAAAAAAGGAAAAGGAAAGAGGATAAATTCTTATTTTTACCAAATATTTTAATATTTAATATTTTTACCAAAACTTGGACTTGTCAGTGTTGGGTTCATGGTTGGACTCGATGAGCTTCAAGGGCTTTTCCACTCCAGGCAGTTCTGGGATTCTGTTTAGATTGGATATGAGGAAGAATTTCTTTGCTGAAAGGGTTCTGAGGCATTGGAAGGGGTTGCCCAGAGCAGTGGTGGAGTCCCCATCCCTGGAGGGATTGAAGAGTCGTGTAGACATAGTGCTGAGGGACATGGGTTAGTCATAGGGGACTGGTCAGTGTTGGGTTCATGGTTGGACTCCATGGTCTTTTCCATTCGAGGCCATTCTGGGATTCTGTGAAGATTAAGGTCAATCTTCAATTCAGACTTGATAAATAGGAGACGTTTATTTACGGAGAGGATGGTCAGGCCCTGGAACAGGCTTCCTAGAGAGGTGGTCGATTCCACAAGCCTGTCGGTGTTTAAGAGGCATTTGGACAATATCTTTGTAATGTCTTTTAAGATTTGGTCAGCCCTGAAGTGATCAAGCAGTCGGACTGGATGATGGTTGTGGGTCCCTTCCAACTGAACTAGTTTTCTCTTCCCTGTTCTCTTCCCTGATTTGTGGCACTCTACATGGAAAATGAAAATATTCTCCAAAAATGGGGCAGCAGAACCATTGCTAACAGAGACAAATAGTAGATTTTACTACCAGTTATCAAAACCTTAGTGAGGTCTCATGTGAGTTATGGCATGATATAATCCATACCACAGATTTCAAATCAAACTGTGATATGTACAACGTAGGAGTCGGCTGTTGCTTTTGAGAAGGGTGTCTGACCAAGGAGAGGAATTTAAAAGAAAATTAAGGTTGAGAGGGGAAATGATGATTATCAATAATAACCTTAGTGAACACTCTGGAGGAATAAAGAATCATTAATCATCACAGGAGCAACTAGTATAAAATGACCATTAAATAATTTAGCCTGGAAATTAGAATTGGTTTTAACCATTGAAGGACAACAAAATTTCAACAGAATTAGCCAAGGCAAAAGAAATTGTCTTCAAAATACTGATTAATAACTTTTAATAGAAAGACATTATGTGCCAACATGGGAAAGTCAGAGACTGAGCTCTCCAGGTGAGCAGGTTCGTTCTTGTCTGATGGTGCATCAGGAGCTTTTCCCATGTGACCTGGGCAACTGGAAAATCATCTTTCTTGTGGGAATTGCAACATTCCAAGGAACTTAGACTGCAGGAGATAATTCGAGGTCTCTCTTAAGGTCCTGTGATGCTAGAGAGATACAATCATTTCTAGCCATGTTGAAATAATTCCAGTGAAACAGAACTGCAGACTTTTACAATGCTAGAATCTGATTTAGTCAGAACAAAATGAAATATTTAATATCAGTTCCTGGCAGACTTTGGAAAAAATCTCTACAACTTTACAGAGCTAAGGCAAATTGAAAGTCTTCTTTACCTGTGAAAATAGTGTTTAATGAAAAAAAGGAACATACTGCTTAGCCTGAAACATGGGAATATTTGTGACCTGATAATTTTGGATTTTCACAGCTGTAATGAATGAGAAATTATGAGGGAAACTGAGAAATTGCCTTTTTCCCTTTCACTAATCTCCTGTAGTGTTGAAAAGAATAGAACATCTTAAATTAAAACTTAATACTGTAATTTTAAGGCTTGATAGCATAGCACTATTTTAACTGCTAGATATGACAGTTGCAGACACTAAATCATACATAAATGCGATATATCCAGGAAAGTGTTCAGCAAGATGCCTCTGTTAAGGTATTTTTAAGACTATAAATCATGCAAAAGGCAGAGTTTAGAATGTGCTGCAAGATGAGATTTGGATTTTCTTTTCAATGCCTTGTTTCTGAAGCTCCCCAACTCTCCCTTCTCTTATTCACCTTGTTCAGAAATTGTGTGCGACCAGTTGACTGTTCAGAACAGGAATTTTGAAGGATTTCTTCTTTGTATGAAATTATTTTCCAAAGGGTTCTTCAATTTTACAAATTTTGAAAAAGAGTAACATTGGTTAAAGTAAATGAAATGAGAATATTCCTCCTGTCATTATCTGAAAGTCTGACGTGGGTTATAAAAAGGAAAAAAGGAAGGTGAAGAGGGAATTTATTTTTTTTTTTAAGGAAATATTGATTTATATTTAACTAAAAAAAAAATACTGATTTATTTAACTGTCCATATTACTATATTCTTTTCCTCAGCCTGAGGTTCTCGAACAAATACAAAATCTAAAGGAATTGTGGATGGACAATAACTCTTTGCAAATCCTACCTGGGGTATGAACATTTATTTTATGTAATCAAATTATTGTGTGATCTAGTGAACTATTTACCTGGCAGTAAATCAGTGCACGTGCATTTCCTTGAAAGGGTTCATGCTCCTAGTTCATGTAATCATTAATTATTATCAAGAAATACAAGTCTCAGCACAGCCACTGTTGTTGTTTTAATTGTTGTGTTATTACGTGGTAGCGTCTAAAGGGGGATGTGCCTGTTTTATTTAAGCGTTGTGTGGTTTTCCTTGTGAGGGGAAATGATTTCCTCTTGTCTTCTCAGTCACCATGCAGCCAGCACTTTCATAAAAACCCACGGGAGTTTTAAAAAGGAGGAGGAAATACGAAGCACTTAAATAAGCTTCAAATTAACAGGTGATATGGACAGATTCAACTATACTGAAAGCGATTTTGGGGCAGTGGGAGGAAGATATGTTCCTCTAGAAAGCTCTCCACTTAGAAATGGAACCAAAAAAATCCACATGTCAACGTTATGGTCATGGTTACACCTTAGTGCTGCTCCTGAGGTGCTGCTATTTGACTTTCAATTTTTATTGCCATAAACTATTTGAGATTATCACTCTAAAATACCTGCTCTGATTGTGGCTGGAGCAAGTGATCCCTGTCATTAGCATTTTATCTCGCAGGTGACAGATCATGTGTTTCACACAATAATACTCTTCTTGCTGCAGGGAAAATGTAGAACTGGGTCTAGCACGAGCGTGTCTTGGTGTTGGAAGAAAAAGAAACACTTCCTCTTTCAGCTTTGAATGTTTATTAATGAAAATTCAGGTTTTTTGCATTGAGCAATGGCTGGGGTTTGTCTTAACTAGATTACACTCATTTTTAATTTTGTGTTAAGCTGGATGTTTGCACAGAAATTGATAATTTTCAGTCACTGTCCAAATACCCACTTTTTGAATGTTTTCTTAGTGAAAAGAAAAGAAACCAGCTCTTGCTACTGAAACCAGCTGGAGATCAGGAACAGCAGGATTGCAGTGTTGTTGCTGCAAGTGTATCGGAGTAAAAGAAATACCAGATTTACAAGAGAGTGTGGGCACCAACATTTTAACCATTATTCTGGTTCTTTTTTGTTCACAATGGAATTGGTCATTATATCGAGTGCTAAAATGTGTTCCAAACCCAGTCCTGCTGAGCTGTCGTAATCCCTGGTGAGCTCATGTAAGAGTTGAAGATGTTCAGTAAATCGTGGCACTGAGTCCCAAAGAGCATAATTATTTTCAGTGAATAATTCATGTTTCCTTGAATCTGAATCTAGTAGACCTGAGATGATGTTTTAGGAAAGCTTTCTCCAAAACAAGAGGTTGAGAACAGTTAATATTAGCTTTACGTCTTGACTTTTAAAAATAGAAAGGAAATACCAACTGGTAATTGGTTTTTAGATTTAGAGAGTTGCCAGGTTTCCAAGGTTAATAATTCCGTTGTTAAAAAGTAGTCCTGGCTAGAAACAAAGATTGTATTTAACTATTAATATGAGTAGAATGGCAAAGGTTGGGGTGAAAGGGAGATTTTCCCTTTGTACAACAACTCGGATATGGTTAAAGATAAGATGATGATGGATGAAGAAGCAGGGTGCTCCTGCAGGCTTCAGGCTCTCACATGCTGCACATTTACCAGGAAATCTGGGAAGAGTTCCCGTCATGTTGCTCATTGATGTTACAGCTGCAGTTAAACACTGTGGTCACCACAGGGTACTGTTGGGATTAACAGCTCATTATTCAACTATGAACATCTAAAGTCGAATTTTAGATTTTATAAGATGAAGAGGATCAGTTTGACACAGGAGAGCTCTACCTGCACGTCTAGGCTCAGGGACCTTAAGGACTGCTGGGTAGATGTGAGTTCTCAGGACTTTTCATAAGGGCAGTTAATGACAAAACAAGGGGAAATGGGTTTAAGCTGAAAGAGGGGAGGTTTAGATTAGATATTAGGAAGAAGTTCTTCACTGTGAGGGTGGTGAGCCAGTGTCCCAGGTTGGCCAGAGAAGCTGTGGCTGCTCCTCCCTGGAAGTGTTCTCGGCCAGGCTGGATGAGGCTTTGAGCAACCTGGTCTAGTGGAAGGTGTCCCTGCTGCTGGCAGGGGGGTTGGAACTGGATGAGCTTTAAGATCCCTTCCAACCCAAACCAGTCTATGATTCTATGTCCCTTGGATCTGTGTCCACCTGAAGAAGTAATACGGCTGTATGACTGAGAACTCAAACTTTCAGCACATTTAATGGATCTGGAACACATTAATTAGTTTGAGATGTGTCATGTAGTTGGTTCCTTTTGCAGTGGTCTGAACAGGAAGGCTGTTACACCACCACTGATACGGCTTCCGTGCAATAACTGGTAAAAACCATGCTGAGATAACTGAATACAAGCCTGTATTACCGTTGTTTGTCTTTTAATTAAACTTAAAACCTGGCATGTGGTGTCTTACCTGTTCAAATAACACTCTGTACCATGCCATTAAGTCTATAGGGAAGTTAAAACAGCTCGTGTACCTGGATGTGTCAAAAAACAGGATAGAAACGGTTGATTTGGACATATCAGGATGTGAAGGACTTGAAGATCTCCTGTTATCATCCAACATGTTGCAACAACTGCCGGACTCCATAGGTGAGAAAAGCTCTGGATTTCTTGTAAACTTTTACAGCTGAGGATTTCATTTATAGATATATATTTTTTTTTTTTTTAATGATGAGACTTTATAATAGCTGGAACAAGAACTGCCATTAAATTCCAGAGGAGTTTGAAACATCTGTATCTGGACAGTCTGTGATAAAAACCATTTTGTAAAACCAGGGGAAAAAAAAAAATCCATGGTTAGAAGGTATTGATGATTCTGATTTGCTGTTTTAAAGAAAAGAAGCAAAGAAAGATCTAATTGATCTGATCTAAAGTTGCAAGTATGATGGTGATTATGTTAACAGTGTGAAACTCTTGAGGGAAATTGCTGCTCTTAGTTACGCTGGTGCAATTCTGTTTGAGAGCATTAAACAAAGGAATAGCTCAAACGATTCATTTTCCTTTTTGACTGTATTGCATGCATAGAATTTCTGAATTATTTAGAATATATAGAAATTCTGGAAGCTAAGTGGAGGTAAATCACTCTCTACATCTGAATATTTCATTTTAATCTCGATCCCTTATATTTTCTTTCGAAACACTTGAGGACTTTCCTCTCTTCTCTTGCTTCCAGCAGGTGAACCCACTAGATCATCATCATCTTTGATTTTCCTGAGTGCATCCCTAAGAATGTGGAATTGTTAAATTCCCCAATTTTAAATCAGTCGAGACTCCCAAATGTGTTGCTGACTAAAAAATACTGTGCTACAGGAATATTCCTCCATGTCTTTTACAACTATTTTACATTTTGATCTTTCACATCTCACCATAAATTCTGGAATTTTTGCTTTCTGTGGTTTTCTGAGATGCATATGCAAATGGATTTTTAGAGGGCATATAGCTCCTGTACCAAAGGAATAAATGTTGACATTTTAAATTATACATTCTTGCAATTAGATATATTTAGTTCTCGTTTCCAAATTCCTGTTACTGAGTGGTAATAGATTTAGCAGAATTAAAGCAAAAAAGAGTCATTTTAATACTGCATTTTCAGATGACAGCTTGCTGAAATTCTTGTTGGTGGAAATTTTTCCTCTTACACGAAAATTTTGTTGAAACTTAGTTTTTTTTTTTTCTTGGAACGTTGATTTTGAAAAAGTTTTCAACAAAAATGTCCTGCAATTGAAATGAGTACTGTTTCTGGTCTCCCTTTTAATTCTACTTTTCATTTGCTTCAGCTTTCTTATGGCACATTCAATTTAACATTATTCTCTGTATTAATGATATATTTATAGTATTCCCAACATTAATTACAAATAATAATTTTTAAAATGCTATTTCAGCATATCCAGAATTCTTTCAGGGGAAAAAACAGATTTTGAAATGTTAATAACATCCAGAACATGAAAGTCTGTTTCCAGCTCAGTTTCTAGCACTGTAATGGAATATTTTTCCCATTTTTTTCTCTCTTTTTTATTGTTTTCTGCTGTTAGGCTTTGGTAAAGCAGAAGTTTCATTCCCTTCTTGGTAATTGTTTCCCAGTTATGCATCTTCTCATGCTTAAATAATAATTCTTTCAATGATAAGAATTAACAGCATATACAAATGCATTCAGAATTGAGTCTGGTTTTCAGTCTGGTTCTGATTTTCTGTCCATACTTATATATTGTGAAGCTTTATAAATGTAGAATTTACTTTAGATTATTCACTTGATGTCCTGTTATGACCTGAGCACCTTTTAATCAAGGTGACAGGACATGAATTCCATTGAAACATTATCTGATAAGTAGAAATACTATTCTTCCTACACAGGAAAATATAGAATACCTTTTTTTTATACATTTTTTTTTTCAAGACTCCAGAAATACACTTAATATTTCACTTACAGCTCAGCTGAACATTGAATCACTGCTTCATTTTGATGAAACATCTTTTCAGTGGGACAATAACGTGTCTGTGTACTGTCCTCTATACAGATGTTTTCTAAAATCTAGATGAAAGTTACTCAGTGTCAGAAGTCATGGTGTGTTTAAGGGTATGGGAGATTCCAGAAAGGAAAAAAAAAAGGATTAATGTGACATATTTTTCTGTTTCTTCTTCCTTACCTGTTCTGTAGGACTGTTGAAAAGACTCACAACTTTAAAAGTCGATGACAATCAGCTTACGATTCTACCAAATGCGATTGGGAAGTGAGTAAAACTCTCCTGATTTTCAATATCAAGGAAAATGTATTTTCCCTTCTGCTTGCAGAATGTGAGGGTTTTTTTTTTTTTAAATAAAAAATAAGACAAAGATGTCCTGAATTATAAAATCATTTTGAAATGTGTGCCTAACGCCCAGCTTATAACATTTAAATTTGGAGCAACGCTATTACTTCTGTGGACTTACACTGGTGTAAGTGATAAGATTAAATGTATCACATTTTCCAAGAAAGAGAAGAAAGCTATTTTTCTGTGTGAATCACTTGCAATTTAGATGATTAGAGCAGCAAAAGTAGAAGAAAGAGAAGTATTTGGGGGGAATAAGTCTGTTTCCATGGCAACAGCCAGTACTTGATGCTGAAAAGAAAATGGCTGGAAACCTCGGATGTGTGAAGATTTCTTAAAATATTGAAGTAGCAGAAATGAAAAAGTTGTGACAATTTCCTAGGTGTATACATGAAAATGTGAAAGGATCAGGTAAATAATCTTATCATGAGCAGCCCTGGTGATGCCCTTTAGCTGTCATTTTGTCAGATGTTACGTGATTACTGGTGCAAAATTCTGTCCTGTCCTGCTTTGTCTTTGAGTTTATTGCTAAATGAAAAATGCAATTAATTGTCAAATTCAAGGCAAATGCACACCTGTCTCCAAGCCTGGAAACAGGTGATTCTTTGTCTCCTTTCACACTGCACACACCCCTTTCTACCACAACATACCGCTAATATTGCTATTTTTGTAGGACGCCTCTTCCTCTATGTATTCTACTTAAATGCTCTGTCAACTGGGATTTGGGGAAAAAAATCAGTATATCTGGTTCCTTCTAGAGCTGTAGCACTTGTGTTTCCATCACCCCAATTGCACCAGCAGCAGGATTAATGCAGAAGAAACCAAGTTCAGCCTAAATAACGATTGTCTGGTGTGACTGAGCACGTGGTGGTGCCATTTACCCCAAGAAACGTTGGGAAGGAGACATCTGTGAGCACAGCTCCACTCCGACTCTCTGCCTTTGCTCTCAGCACAGAACCTGTTCTCTCTTCAGCAGGTTGTGGCTCAACAAACTATTCCATTAGAAATTCCCCTCCCTGGAGGTGTTGAAGGCCAGGCTGGATGAGGCTTTGAGCAACCTGGTCTAGTGGAAGGTGTCCCTGCTGATGGCAGGGGGGTTGGGACTGGAGGAGCTTTAAGGTCCCTTCCAATCCAAACCATTCTATGAAGTAGTTTTCTTAAGCCAAGGCTGGTTTGAGGTTTCCAAAATTAAAGTTTAGAAGGTTTCATTTGGACTTGTTCAGAAATAGGATAGTACAGTGAGGTCTCTAGAATAGAAATAAACTTTAACCTGCACAGGAAGTGCTTTGCTACTCCTGCTCCCATTTTATAGTAATAATTTCAATAATAATTGAGGTGTTGGTATGTCAGTCAGGGTTTGGGGGGGGAAATGATTGAAATTTGTGACCTCTTACAGCTGTAGCAGTGGAAGCTCAGGGTTGGCTCACCCTGCTGCACTTCTGGCAGTGTTGTTAGATTTCTGTGCTCTTCACGGATACCCTTAGAAGTTGATTATATGAATCACAAAAGGTAAAAAGTTGGTTACACGAGTCACAGAAGCAGAAATCTTATAAACGTTGTGTAGCAATAAATTCTGCTCATCAGTGACAGCTCGTAAGGCTCAAGGCTGTACTGGACACCCTGCAGAAAGGCTGATATAATGTCCAACATTAACAATTGTCAGGGTCAGTTTTTAATTGTTTTCTCATTTATTGAATTGTTCAAATTGAAGGGGAACCTCTCTCTCTTTTTTTTAATCTTACACCTGTTCAGCACTGTTTGTCATGGAGCTTTCATTCCATTTTTAGGTCTCGTACCACTGCTCTGAAGCGTGTACATGCAGAGCAGTAGGCTAATCACCTCCCATTATCACATTATTTTTCAGTGATTGGTTGTGCTTTTTTTTTTTTTTTAAATGAAGTACTTTCTCTCATTTAATGAGGACAGAGTCTCCCACATCAAAATGAGCTTCCTTTCTCTGACTCATCCGTTTGGAGAGCTTCCTACTGGGTCTCTTTCTCCTAAATGATAGTCGTAGTACCCGCTGCGGAGTCTATTATTGTCACGCGAAGATTAGCAATGTGGAGGAGGCAACGCTCCCTCCAGGGACCACTTTAATGATGAGACAAAGAGCACTTCAGCGCTGTCTGAGTCGGTGTTGCTGGTGGTGAAGCACCACCCTCACTTTTGGCTCTCTTGTTCAAAGGACAAGCTGATAAGTGACAGTTAGAGTTTGACCCTGCAAAGTGCTATGCACAGTAGACCCAACTTAATACAACATCCCTCAAGTTGAGGTTGGCCATGAGGAAAAGGTTCTTGAGGCAGAGGGTGGTGGAGCACTGGAACAGGCTCCCCAGGGAGGTGCTGATGGCACCAAGCCTGACAAGATTCCAGCAGCATTTGTCCAACATGTGCCCTCAGGGATGTTGTCTGAATGTTGGGATTGTCCTGTGCAGGGACAGGAGTTGGACTCCATCATCCTGATGGGTCCCTCTCAGCTCACAACGTTCCATGATTCTATAAAATCAATGGATTCACAAGGTTGAGTATCAAATTGGAGACAAAGAATGGAGGATTTATCTGTAGGGCCTGAGGGAATGCCTTGCCCGTGCTCCCACTTGGTGGGTAGGAAGGTGTCACAAGGGAAGGTGTGACCCGTGCACAAGTAATGGTGCAGTAGCTCCAGAGCCAGCATCTTAAGTTAGGTGAGTGTTTTGTGCGTGTGTCTATGAGCCAGCAGTGTGTCCTTGTGGCCAAGAAGGCCAATGGTCTCTTGGGGTGCATTAAGAAGAGTGTGTCCAGCAGGTCGAGGGAGGTTCTTCTCCCCCTCTACTCTGCCCTGGTGAGGCCACATCTGGAGTATTGTGTCCAGTTCTGG
>NW_010330972.1:19744-24081 GCF_000700745.2 Antrostomus carolinensis | reverse complement strand
AGGGAACCTGCTTTGGCAGGGGGGTTGGACTGGATGATCTCCTGAGGTCCCTTCCAACCCCACCATCCTGGGATCCTGTGATTCTGTGATTCTATACCATCTGACAGTACCAGATGCTGCAAAGGAAAATGCAAGCTTGTATTGTGTCTGCAGAATTCCTTGTGCCCGGTGTTGGACAAAGACCCAACTCTTGGGATTTAGGCTGCTTTGGCAGTTTGCTGGGTGCTGTGGCTATTGGGAGTGAAGAGCTGTGACTGTATGAGATGGGGTTGAGATGGGCTGGAACTACTCACTGATTCCTGACAGTCCATTCTCCATGGATCTCCCTCTGTCTAAAAATGCTCCTCATCTACCTCAGGACATGGCCTGTGAATTGCCTCATTTCCATGGGTGCCGAAGGGAACGGCAGGTGCACAGCTGATTTCTGTTTGTCTGCCTTTCTTTAAACCTCTCAGGAATGAGCTGCCTTTAGCCCAAGAAGACCATGAGGTTAATGATATTGTAGCTAATAGTTGGGATTATAGCTGTTATTGTCAACTTCCTTTCATGCACAATTGATGATGAATGAAAAAAAATCACTTTCTGAGGTGTATATTTTTTTAACCCTGGTAGTTATAGAGATAAAACACAATTTCAGACTGACGTGGTTTTTATCGTGGCTGTCTTTATTTCTCTGCTGATGTTGTCATCAGGAAGGAAAGAAGCTGAGGATGTCTGTGCCAGACAATACCTTTCAAATACAATTCTGTTGTTTGATAAAGTAATTCTTCAGTGTCAGGGCAGGTTCCACACACAGCTAGAGCATCAGATGTTCTGATTGCCATTGGTATGTAGTAGTTCTCAATTAGCTTCTCTGTTTTCAAGCTTTTCTGGTTGTGTTATCATCAGTAAAAGGAAGAATGTGTGCATCTTGCAGTTTAACAAGCGTTCCAGTTGGACTTTGCTCCGTCAAGCGCATGTTCTGTAGGAAGTGGGTAAACACGACTGAATTTTGCCTTCACTGAAATCGTTTGGTATCTACTTTGAAATCAATTGTGGTGGATACAAAGCTTGTATTAAAGAAAAGCTAGAACCAAAGCTGGCAGAGCTTGTTGGATATATTCCATGCATCTCTCTCACTAATCGCTGTGTGACTCACTTTGGCTTTTCAGTCTACTGAAATACAGCAATTAGAGGAAAGTTCTGAGAATCCCATGTGAGGAACAGCTATTTCTGGTTTCATGTTTCATAAAATTTGAAGGCTGAAAGACCTTTTTTTCTTTTAAATTAAGAAACTGGAATAAAGGTAAGTTAGACATACAGTGAAGGTCCAGTCCTGCAGCTGTGGCTCATAGAAATACTCAGGAGCAAGGGCTGGAGGAGAGGTAAACTTTTCATCAGATCTGCCAAAACATTCGGGGAAAAAAAACCCCAGACAATCTTCTGGTCACCTCATCTTTTCATCAGTGGACAAGGACCTGAGAAACACTGAGGAGGAAAATAATTGCTTGCCATTTAACCTTAGAATTAATTAAAACACTTGAGAGAAAAAGGTAGTATGTGTGGAGCAAAAAAAAGGGGCAGCAGAAGTGGGGAACGATGGCATTTGTAATGGGTCATAAAAGTTATGTTCCATGAGTTGAATGAGCAGCACAGTACAGCGTTCCTGTCAAGAATTGGTGTATCCAGCCTGGTTTTTTAAGAGATTCAGTAGATATTTCTTCAGAATATATATATATATGTATGTGTGTGTGTGTATGTGCATATATATGTAATCTCTCTCTCTTTCTCTCTCTCTCTATATATATATTTAGATATTTATCTATCTATATATAGATATATAGAAGGAAGAAATTCTTTGGTGTGAGGGTGGTGAGACAGTGTCCCAGGTTGGGCAGAGAAGCTGTGGCTGCTCCTCCCTGGAAGTGTTGAAGGCCAGGTTGGATGAGGCTTTGAGCAACCTGGTCTAGTGGAAGGTGTCCCTGCTGCTGGCAGGGGGGTTGGGACTGGATGAGCTGTAAGGTCCCTTCCAACCCAAACCAGTCTGGGTTTCTCTGAATATACTGGAAGCCAGCTCTGAGCAGGAGGGAGCTGTGCTTTCTCTGTACTGCTCTGGGCTTTGGCTGACCTGGACTTCAGTTCCTCAGGGGAGTTTCCATCAGGTGTCTCTATTTCATCCTCTATCCTGAGAACATGATTACGTGGAGGAAAGGTCAGGTCTCTTTCTTGTCACAGTTTGATAGAATACAACAATCTAGGGAGAGGAATACAAGATAGAAATGGAGATTATCTCTTTTTTTTTTAAGAGAGAACTCGAGTGTCAGAAGATCACGTACTTTGGTCTCCTTTGTCTCAGTCCTTGCCATACAGATTTCTTTCAAGGTCACTTTTTTAGCCAGCTCTCTCAACGTGTGAAAGATAAGCACTTCTACAAAAGCTGTGTCTGACCACAACAGGCTGAGATTACTTTGCTGAGTTTGGATCCAAGTTCATCTTTTTTTTTTTTCCCACTGCTGATCTGTGTTGGAATTGATGCCAAGTGCCTCAGTTGGAATGAATCCTGGAGGGAATTCCTGCTTCCCTTCCCTTGGCTCTCACCAGCAGTATTTCTGTACCTGTTGTCTGTCTTTGTATGTTGAGATTATAAATTTTTGGGTTTGATTCTTCAGCTGAGTATGAATTGCCCTGATCACTGTCTGTTTGAAGTACTTGGGATACTTCTTCACCACAAAAAAATAAGAATGATAATGTGGAGAAGCAAAGCTAAGTGGTCTTTCTTAAACTGCCTTACTGGATAAGATTGATTAACTGTGTCCCTAATAGTTCCTCAGATCATGTTAGTCCAGACTTCGAGGGAGATCTGCAATGAAGGTTCCTTCTTCAGGGCATGATGTCTGTAGTAGTGTGATGCTTCAAACTCTCAAAGGTTTTAGATGGTTAATTTTTGTTATCTCGTCCTCATATAGCATCTAACAAGCATATTTACAATTTCAGTTTGTCTTTATTAGAAGAATTTGACTGCAGCTGCAATGAGTTGGAGTCCTTACCTTCCACCATCGGCTACCTTCATAACCTGAGGACTTTGGCTGTGGATGAGAACTTCCTTCCTGAGCTACCCAGAGAAGTGAGAACCTGATTCTGGTTTGAAATTACAGATTTGAAATGTTTGGTGGTAGGCCCGAGATTTCATCCCTGCTCAGCCAAAATATCTGTCAAACCAATCGTTTTGGCACGATGTGGGAAGACTAAATCTTTCTAACAGACCCAACCATGAAATAGTCAAACCAGTAAATTAGTAGATTCCTGGGAAGGTGAGAGTGTCACTGGGAAGAGTGGTGCAGGTGACCCTGATGTTACTGACAAAGGGAGGACATGATTTATTTATTTTTACTTTAAATTCTTTATTTTCTGGGTTTTGCCAGTTACAGTAAAAACACAATTTGGCCACCTCCTGACAGAAGAAGTTAGTGGTGGTGAATTTTATCCAAGTAGGTATGGTAACATCTTTGGTTTTTTTTCTTCATTCCTCTAGATTGGAAGCTGTAAAAATGTAACAGTGATGTCTCTGCGCTCTAATAAGCTGGAATTTCTTCCTGATGAAATTGGTCAGATGCAGAAGCTGAGAGTGTTAAATCTGAGCGATAACAGGTACAGTTCATATAATATTTCTAACCCAATATGAGCATTTATTTTTTTTTTAATTAAGCTATTCTTTTTAGGTATTTGTAAAAATGCATTTATATAAAATGCATCTAAAAATATAAAAATTATATTTAAAATTATTTTAATTAAACTGTAAGGGAAAAATCTTGATTTATTTCTTTTTAATCTTTACAGTTTGGTCTTAGTTCCACTGGCATCCCAAGATAAGCTTGAATGGGGCCAAGATTTGGGTCTCAGTGTGTTTTAATAGATTAAAACCCGTTTATATCTTTTATCGCCTAGTGTTTCCATGTGAAAGTGTGATATTTGGCTTGAAAATTGTATATAACTTTGTAATATTTAATGATAAAAAAAATGGTGACAAGCTGATCTCTAGGAAACCATGAAAGGCGAGTTATCCTGACTCCACTGAAATCAAAAGAACATTTTCTATTTCCTTCAGCAGAGCAAAGGTTTCATCAAAACCCCCAGATTTTTCTGTTCTTATGTGTGTGACTATTCCTCTGAGAACAGGACACTTAATGAGCCTTTCCCAATACCTGTCCCGTGCTGCCAGAGCCATCAGGAGAGAGTGACTTTTCCTGGAAATTTTGACATATGTTTGTTCCAAGAAAATGTCAATTTTCGATATAGCCACAGAAATACAAGTTTGCTTGGTCAGGCAACAACTGGTACGTGAATACCATGTTGTTCCC
>NW_010330972.1:13315-19306 GCF_000700745.2 Antrostomus carolinensis | reverse complement strand
GCCTCTCCTCACACCCTTCCCCTCTAAACCCTTCCCCAATGTTGTGTCCCTCCTCTGGACACTCTCCAGCAGCTTTAGATCCTTTTTCTCCTGTGGTGCCCAAACTGCCCCCAGTGCTGGAGGTGAGGCTGCCCCAGTGCAGAGCAGAGCGGGACCATCCCCTCCCTCTCCCGGCTCGCAGTGCAGGGCTGGGTGCCCCCCAGGATTACTGTCATTACTGACTGTGAGGGCTGTTGCTGGGCTGAGAGAGTGAGGAGGTGGCTCACTGCTGGGAGGAGGCGGTGTGGGTGGTAAGAGCAGACCAGGGTCCCTGACCAAGCCGACCTGACAGCTGGATGCCACCCAAAGAGCAGTCCTGCCCCACCTTCCTTTTTCCCCACTGCCCAGGTACAAGGTAGCATTGGGATTTCCATTGTGGACCAGCATTCCCATGATGTGCTGTTCCTTGGGGTGGAATGTCTCAGTTGCTGTCCTTCCCATTCCCCCTTCAGTGCTGGCTGGTGGCCCTGCATCCACCCTTGTGCTTGCTCAGAGCTCACTGGGCCAGTCCCTGAGCTGATTTATCTCACTGAAAATGGAAGAAGCTGTCGTTCTTCTTGCCGTGTTCATTTTGTGACACTCCTCACGGTTCATTTGCTCACCATGGAGTATGGTGAACACCAAAGCTAGCTGAAGATTAACAGTGTCTGTGCACCAAAGCAGGCCTGGGGAGGGCAGGGGAATGGGACCTTTGCCTGTTGGGGTGGGCAGCTCTTCTCTCAAGTCAACCTGAAAACCTGTAGAGCAAGTTGTAAGCATTGTAGAACTAGTGGGAGAACATGGTCTGGACTAGGAGAGATCGGAACTGACTCAGCTGTAGACCTTCAACCTTTAAACCGGCTTGAGTTGTCTCATGTGCTTTTCTTGAGGGGTTTGAGGAGTAAGTTTTTCCTCCTTTGTGGATATCAGTTCCAGCTGAGGTTATGTTGCCCTGCTGAGACATTGTGATAATGCTTTTGTTATGGAACTTCACACCTTAATGAGACTAAAAAGTTTCAACATTTTGGCACCAAAGACTTTGGACAAAGTTCAAATACCATCTTAATGCTGAATTTCTTGATTTTTATTTTTTACTTTACTGTTTTCCTCTTTTCACAATAATATTAATCTTAAGGCAACATCCAGGCTTCCTTTGAATGAGTCCCCATGTACCTGCTAATGAGGACACCTCTGATGTCTACAGCTGTGACTAGATGGTACACTTGTGTATCCGTTAGCCTCTTCCATCATGGCCTTTCTTCTGTTTACTTTCTCAGCTGGTAGCTGGGCTACTCAAGTGTTTATTGAGAGATGCCCTTTTGCCACCAAAAATGTTCATTCTGGGCATGTTCCTCATGGCTCAGGGAGCAGGCTCTGGATCAAGGCATGTAGAGTAGAAGGATATTGGTGGCTTTCAACTTGCCTTGCAAGAGTGCATGGAAAATTTCCAGTCTGCTGTCTGAATGGTCATGGAGTGATGGACAACTGTGGTGTAGCGTGTAAAGAGGAAAAGAGGAGCTCTCCCTCTTTGCTCTGTCTGGAGCTTGTCTGGCTGTGAAAGTCAGAAATGTTTTGGGAGATTTGGTCTAAAATCCTGACGGGATGTCTTTCAGGAAAGAGGCAAACCTGACCTAGATCTCTGTCGCTCAGTCTAACAGGAATCTCAAATTTTTGTGAGCTGACACATTTAGCTCAAAGGTGGTTCAGTGTTTGGAGTCCCTTGCTAGTGCATTTTTAATACTATGGTTTCAACTCCTGCAGGCTTTCACTCTTGTTCCATGTCTTCTGAAGGCTCTTATTGCTGTAAGATGGACCTTGTTGATCTTGATTGACCAGAAGCTGGTTTATTTTCAGGACTGCCTTCAAATATTCATGTTAGAATTCCATTTTTTCCAGGGAATTAGACTCCAGCTCTTCTTTCCCATTCCATACACTGTAGGACTATGTACTTCTCATCTCCATAGTTGGGAGGCCTCCTTTCTTTTACCTTTTCAACCCTGTTACAGGCTCTTCATCCCTGGGAAATGTGATAATTTGGTTGTCTCTACAGAATAAAGGGCAATGATGGATTGAATCCTGACTTGCTATCAGATTGCAAAGGTGGAGTTTAATGAGGGCTAGTGTGCATCTGACCAGGGCTTAGGTGGCTTCATCCTCTGCAGTCAGGAAAGTTTTGATTCCAGATACTTGCAATGCAGCTGCCTGGAGTAGATTCACCTTTACCTTTGCCAGGTCTAACGCTGTCTCCAGAGCTTCAAGAGCCTATGCAGCATTTGATAAAGTAGTTGTGCAGTTACTACTTGCATGAAAGATACCAAGACCTCCACCACGTAATGAGTCACTGGGGGTAGCTGCTTGGATTCAGTCACTGTTAAGAGTGCACATGGGATTCGTTCAAAGAAAAAAAAAGATGTCTTTCTTACCAGTAACCGGTGTTCTTCACAGTGTGTAGTCCACATATACATTTGTCTTCCATCTGCTTCTCCTCTCTCCTCAGAGTCCTTCCAGGTATGAGTCCTGTGATTGAGAGGTAGAATTGTTAGAATGTACATTTGGGCTACACTTCTCAAAGAGCATCGGTTACTGGTAAGTAACCTTTCTTTTAGTTTTAGATTGTTCTTAAAGCAGAGCTGAAAGGGTCATCACCTTTTTGTGTTCGCGCTGCTTCTGCTTCTGTCCTGGGGTCAGAACTCAGTTGCTGCTCTGAATCTCACCCACAGAAGTTAGATGAGAAAAGGTCTGAAGTTTACATGATCCATTAAAAAAAGACTGTTCCCTGGTGTACCTTTTCTTTTTCTGTGTAGTTATTTAATTTACAATATTCCTCTTTGCCAAAGAGCTCGTTACTTCTGGCCATGAATATCTGCAAGTGCTTTTGTGAACAGTTACATTAATGGGTTTAATATGAATCATGTTATTTTAAACTTTTCAAAAGATTTCCAATTTAAACTTTCACACTCTGAAAACCCTGTTATAATAAATTTACTGAGACTTACCTCGAAGAACTATCACAAATACCAACTATCTCTGGGCTTGACCGGCAGACTGGTAACACTGCTTGTTGTGATTAACTTTCAACATGTTTTGACATGAATTCTGTTCAGCCTGGAGAAGAGAAGGCTCCGGGGAGACCTTCTAGTGGCCTCCCAGTACCTGAAGGGGCTCCAGGAAGGCTGGGGAGGGACTTTGGCCAAGGGCAGGGAGTGACAGAACAAGGGATGATGGCTTGAAAGTGGCAGAGGGGAGATGGAGCTGAGATGTGAGGAAGAAATTCTTTGGTGTGAGGGTGGTGAGACAGTGTCCCAGGTTGGCCAGAGAAGCTGTGGCTGCTCCTCCCTGGAAGTGTTCTTGGCCAGGCTGGATGAGGCTTTGAGCAACCTGGTCTAGTGGAAGGTGTCCCTGCTGATGGCAGGGGGGTTGGAACTGGAGGAGCTTTGAGATCCCTCCCAACCCAAACCAGTCTATGATTCTATGATTTTAGGTAAGTAATTTTAGTTTAAGATATTCTTATTAAAATCTTGAAAACACTTTCTGAAGTAACACAATTTTTAATGGTAATGACTTTATGGCAAAAATACATCTAAAGTAATTCCATATGCACTTCCATAGAGGTGGTGGTGCAAAACCTTGGGAGGTGCCTGTCTCCCAGGAATCCAGATGGATTTTTAATGTGAAGAAGAGTGTAGGAGTAGTGTTGGTTATTTGTTCTAGAGGGGCAATGGATTCTCCTGCTGAGGCCGTGCAGGTGGAGCACCTGCCAGAGGATTGCCTGTCTTTGTGTGAGGTGTGAGTGAACGTATCTGTAAGAGCCTTTCCATGGGGGGAGATTGTCTGACTCTCTCAGAAAAGGGCTTTTCCTCTTTTATTTTTGATAAATCCCATTTAGCTTTTGTCTTGTAGACCGTCCTTAGGTCAGTCCATTTCTTCCTACGGTCCTCCAGCTCCTTAATTTCTGTGACACAAAGATGGGAGAATGTCAGTATGTGGTCAGGACAGCCCTCTTGTGCTGGTACAGACTGAAAAGGAAGAATAATATGTTCAGAATTAGTGGGGAAAAAACAGGAATGAAGTTCCCACAAGTATCTAGTCATCATTTCCCCATTCCCACATTCAAATCACTTTTAGGAAATGTGTTTACCTGTATAATTAAGACACTATTTTTTTTCTGTTTAATTTATTTTTATCATTTAAATTCACTATGAATATTTATGTTATTTTTTTTCCCTAACATTTCTGCAAAAATGCATTTTCAGTAATCTTAGAGTGTTTCTGTTCTAAAACTTAAATGTCCAATGACAGGATTTGTATTAGCTACACTGAAAACTGTTAGGTCTTTCCTATCATTCTCCCTGGGACCAACATTTTTGCTATTTTCTGTGTTAGAAGCTGTAACTTTGATTGCATTATAGACAAGGTAAAATATCACTATCTTCTTAGCACCTTTAGGGTATGATGTCAGTAGCTTTAGATTCCAGATGTCACTCTTAATGTTGAATACCCATAATAAAATTGTATATTTTAGTTAAAAGTGAGAGAAAATAAAGTTATGAAATTATATCAGTTTCAATGTGATCAAGAGAAACATGCTACGTACAAATTTTTAACAGAAGCTGTTCTGCAAATGAAGGTTTTTCATGTTGTTTCAATATTATCATTTACAGGTTAAAGAATTTACCCTTCACTTTTACTAAACTTAAAGAACTTGCAGCTTTGTGGCTTTCTGACAACCAGGTAATGACTTTTAATATTTATATTTTCTTTAATATCTGGGGGTTTTGGCAAGGGCTGAAATGAAGCCTATCATTTAATACATGATTGTGTTAATTTAGTACATCTACTACTAATGTAGGAGAATTTTAGAAGTGTTTGCTCCCAGTCCAGCTTTATGCTTTCATGTCAAGGTGTAGGTTCTTCTGGCTGTCATTAATTAACTTGGTCAGATCACCTTTGCAGGGTTTGGCTGAGCTTCTATATCCTTCCAAAAGTAGTAAATAAAGGCTAAAAGTATGAAGAGAATATTTTTAAAATAGAAATGCAGGAGGTAAGACTTTGTTATCAAAGTTGTTATTAGCTTACCCCATCCTTTACTCCATCTGTGCCTCCACTCTTGTCTTCCCTTGCCCATCCTTCCATCCCTGCATATGCTGAACTCCTTTAAAGACAGTGGGAGTCCAAACATGTCAAGGATGCACAAGGACTCTCAGTCTTGTTTTGGAGAAAACTCATTTAAGTTGCCCAGAGAAGCTGTGTCTGCTCCTCCCTGGAAGTGTTCTCGGCCAGGCTGGATGAGGCTTTGAGCAACCTGGTCTAGTGGAAGGTGTCCCTGCTGCTGGCAGGGGGGTTGGGACTGGATGAGCTTTGAGGTCCCTTCCAACCCAAACCATTCTATGATTCTATGATAAATTCCTTTTAAATTTACCTGTGCCTTTCTTTGTTCCACGAGGTTTGGTTTCACTGCTATATATTCTTTACAATTCTATTTTAAAACAAATTATGTAACATGAACAGTGACAAATGCACCAGTTCAACCAGCATCTGAACACTAAAATAAGTCTCGATCCTTTCCAAGACTGGTGGATAGAATCAGTTTGCACTTCTGTAATTTAACTCTAAATGGAAAAAAAAACCCCTCAATTTGCACACAGTTAGAAATGTTCAGCATACAGAACGGGTTTTAATAATGTCAATAAATTCTCATCATCTCGTCTTTCTCACTTTGCAATAATGCCCATGGTCAGATATGATACCTCTTTAACTGAAGTTGATGAGGATAATTCTTCAGGGGCCAATTATCATGCTACTGGTAATTAATCCATCCTTATCTCCGTATGGAGAAGCCAGAGGGACTCGGGTGCTGCAGCCCCTGTGCTCAGCGCTGCTGCTGGCAGAACCACTCCGAGCAGAGCTGGTGGACGGGCACAGCCCAGCAAAAGGGGTCGTTCCTGTGACAAGATGCTGGATAAAATTCCTGCT
>NW_010330972.1:3581-13296 GCF_000700745.2 Antrostomus carolinensis | reverse complement strand
TCCTGCTGACTCCTGCCAGTGTGCACCATTCAGGCAGACCCTCAAATCACAGAAAAAAAACCCACAAAACCCACCAAAAAATTTTTACTTTTATAGCTAAGCAAAAAATGTTGAAGCTGAAGGGAGGGGAGGGATAATAGAAAATTATGAGGGAATTTTAATGTATTTAATTAGGATTCTCATTTTTTTTGCTCTAATTTCCATTAAAAAAAAAAAAAAATTCATGACTCCTCAGCCCAGCCACAGAACATACACTTCCTTTTAAATGACAATATTTTTTCAGCATTTTGACTTTTCTATGGTATAACAGAGATTAATTTCTATTCTATTAATGATGACAGTCACTCCCATAAAATACATCAGAGCAAAGCAATAAATAAAAATAATCAATTGAAGTAAACCACAACAGCAACATCTGCATATTCAGAGGGGTTTTTACTGAATATGCACATTTTTTTACATATTACTGCATGTAATTTCTCCAGTATCTTGCACCAGGTTTACCCTCAGGTGAACTAGTAACTCTCATGAATTTACTCCTGGTTTACCACGGATCACAGCCATGATGTGGGTGTTTTAACCGTGTCCCCACAGCTCTGTTCTGCTCGTCCTTTAGTTTCCTCGGTGCTGTGACTCTGCAGATGCAGTCAGTACTTCTGATAATTAATGTTCTTCTGTTGATCCTGGTAGGAATTCTAGGAATTACAGAAATGAGGAATCTCCAGGAGAGGAGCCATTTCCACCAGGTTAATACCTGGTTTAGTCCATAGAGAAATTTATTTTCATACAGAGTTTTAATCTTGTATTTTCTCTTTAGCAAATGCTAAATCCCCACCTCGGTTTACACACGTGCTCTGAGTTAACAGTTCTTTGTTGTCCCTCTCTGGTGCAGTCCAAGGCTCTCATCCCACTGCAGACTGAGGCTCACCCAGAAACCAAGCAGCGAGTTCTGACTAACTACATGTTTCCCCAGCAGCCCCGTGGCGATGAAGGTAAAATGCCATCAGCAGTTCCCCAGGTGGGAACAGGGCTTGTTGGGAAAAAAACAGAGAGGATGGGGGTTCAGTGACACCTTCTGAGGTGCCTTGATCCCAAGATTGCAGGATCAGCCCCCAGCAGCGTGACAGGCTTCAGAGAGGGACCTGGGGGTGTTGGGTGAACATGAGTCAGCAGAGTGCCCAGGTGGCCAAGAAGGCCAAGGGCATCCTGGCCTGGATCAGCACCAGTGTGGCCAGTAGGAGCAGGGAAGTTCTCTTCCCCCTGCCCTGGGCACTGGTGAGGCCGCAGCTGGAGTGCTGGGTTCAGTGTTGGGCCCCTGAGTCCAAGAAGGACATGGAGGTGCTGGAGCGTGTCCAGAGAAGGGAACGGAGCTGGGGAAGGGTCTGGAGCACAAGTGTGCTGAGTTCCCTTGTGGCTGAGGGAACTGGGGGTGTTGAGCCTGGAGAAAAGGAGGCTGAGGGAAGTCCTTGTGGCTCTGTGCAAGTCCCTTGGAGGAGGGTGGAGAGAGGTGGGGGTGGGTCTGTTCAACCAAGGCCCAAGGGACAGGACAAGAGGAAATGGGCTCCAGTTGTGGCCAGAGCAGTTGAGATGGGATGTGAGGAAGAATTTCTTTGCTGAAAGGGTTCTGAGGCATTGGAAGGGGTTGCCCAGGGCAGTGGTGGAGTCCCCATCCCTGGAGGGATTGAAGAGTCGTGTAGACACAGTGCTGAGGGACATGGGTTAGTCGGGCATTTGGCAGTGTTGGGTTCATGGTTGGACTTGATGATCTTCAAGGGCTCTTCCAGTTGAGGCCATTCTGGGATTCTGTGACTCTGGTTTCCAGTTTTCTGCTGGGTGCACTGATGACTTGTCCTTGTGCTTTGCTGTTCCCGTTTAACTCTAGATTTCCAGTCAGACAGTGATAGTTTTAACCCCACTTTGTGGGAGGAGCAGAGACAACAACGTATGACTGTTGCCTTCGAATTTGAAGAAAAAAAAGAGGAGGAGGAAAATGCAGGGAAAGTCAAGGTAAGTTCTGTTTGATTTATTCTGATATTCACATATTATGGATAGGGACTGATTTATAGATCTTGAGCTGACTATTTTTGTATTCTAAATACCCAGAAAATACTCATCACACTGTTTCAAGTTCAGCAGTTGAGACAGAAGAACGTGTCTGTTCTCCCTGAAGTACACGTCACCAATTTCTGCTCTTGCTATTGGTGTCTAGACAGCAAAAGTGAGATTTCCCAAGTAATTTCAGGCCCATAACCCTAATGTCGGGTTCCTGATGTCACAGGTGTTTTGTCACAAAGGTAAAATTAACACTAAATGTTAGGAGACTTGGAATTTATATCCAACCACCCAGTTCTTTAGAAATATTTAGATCAAATAGGGGATCTATTCCATTTTACTCTCAAAGTGGAAGTTGATGAGAGTGTTGCAACTTCATGGAGTTCCAGAGGAATGTCAGTGGAGAAGGTGTCTCTCATCAATTTTGTAACCTACCAAAAATATAGATCAAAATATGAATATCCTCCTCCATTTATCTGCAATTAATATAATTCCAGAGTTTTCAACTGAACCCTTGACTGGTTACATTGTTAGAGGGATGTTGGCAGGACCATCTACGGTTACGTGGCATGAAAATTCCTATTTCTTGAATAATATAAAGGAATTACCCAGATCAAACACTTAAACACTGCAAATCTTTAACTGCAGTAGGAGACCCAACATAAAATGTATTGCCAGAGACAAAAAACATATGAGGATATTTAAATCCTATTTTAATTTTAAAATTAACAATACTATTATTAATGGCTATTTAACATTCCATTTAGGTCTTTTTGGAATTGTTTTTTTCTTTTTAATATTTTTCTCAATTAGGAATTTGCATCTAACTCTTGTAATCAGAGATAATGGACTCTGCTGCTTTAGTAAAACAGAAAATGAAGCCAAAAAGCAACCTTTGCCTCACAATAAGTAGATTAAACTGAAATTTTGCCTCAGAATAACACAGGTTTATGAGTCATATATGGAAAACAAAGCATCTGGGAGAGTTTTATATACTTATCAGAATTTTAACTGTGGGTAATATAGTTGTCTAAAGGTGCAAACCAACTGGAATATTAACAGAGAAATAGATACCGATTTCTAAGGTCAAGGAAGAATTTAATTGTATTATATGTTCTTTGCAAACATTATTTTAAATATTGAAATGAAATGTAATATACTTGGATATGGTAGAAATGTAATATACACTTAGACAGCCATTTTGGTTTTAATAGATTTCAGAACACTATGAATGACCGAAAGAAACGTTTCCTGTGAGGAAACTGTTCTTGTAGAAAAAGCAAATCCTTCATCCAGGGAATGCTGTTCTTCTGCTTCCCTTCAAATGTTGCCATCTGCTGTATGGAAAATGGGGAGCACAGCACCACGTTTTCAGC
This sequence comes from Antrostomus carolinensis, assembly GCF_000700745.2. NCBI lineage: Eukaryota > Metazoa > Chordata > Aves > Caprimulgiformes > Caprimulgidae > Antrostomus > Antrostomus carolinensis. The sequence continues at coordinate 9,868 of NW_010330972.1, read as the reverse complement.
TTTCCTAGAAACAGCACTTTACCAAAATAGCTGCTGGGAGCAGATGTCTCTGCGTGGTTCATCCCAGGACCCAGCACGCTGCACCAGAGCTGTCCAGGATGCAATGGATGCGCTGGCTCCAGGGCTTCTTACCTGGGCTTTGCTCATCCCTGGCGGCCTCTGCCAAAGTCATGCTCTGTGGAGCAGAGCTGATGTTCCCAAGGTTTGATTTGCTCAACTGGCTTGGCCCAGTTGCAGCAGGACATGTGATGGGCAACCTGGGGCCAGGCAACTGCCAGCGAGAGTAGTGGTGTGTACCATCTGGGTGATCCTCAGAGTCATCACATCACAGACTGGTTTGGGTTGGAAGGGACCTTCGAAGCTCATCCAGTCCCAACCCCCCTGCCATCAGCAGGGACACCTTCCACTAGACCAGGTTGCTCCAAGCCTCATCCAACCTGATCTTGGATGTTTCCAGGGATGGGACTTCTACCACCTCTCTGGGCAACCTGGGCCAGGGTCTCACCACCCTCACTGGAAACAATTTCTTCCTTACATCTCATCTCAATCTCCTCTCTTTCAGTTTAAAACCATCACCACTTGTCCTTTCGCTACAGGCCCTGCTAAAAAGTCTGTCCCCATCCATGTGCCACAGGGCTGCACCTCTCCAAAACATTCTGGCTTGGCCATCCAAAGGTTGAGCGAGTCTTTACTCTTTGTATCACTGCTCCTTAATTGTGGAAGGGTCCAACACCAAAATCTATTTCCTGGAGTTCTTACTTACCTGTTCTCCCTCTCCTCCACTCTCACAGAGAGTGGGTGTAAACCAAGGTTGTAGCATGAGTCTCTTTCTGCATGAGACTCCTCTATTCCCAGATAAAATCCAATGTTCCTCTCCTCCATAACCATCTTAACGTCTTCTCATCCAACCCAAACACTCATTTTTACAGCTGATGCTGTAGTTGTTGCTTGTATAGAGAAGAATTATGAAATGAAACACTAAGCAGGGAGTTAGGAGCTGATCAGGTGTTTCCACCCATCTGTGTACCTCGAAGAGAGCATCTCCTCTCTCACATTTCTCCTTGTGTGCACACCAGATACCCATAAATACCTGTCATTTGTAAAAACTGAAAGTAGAGAAAGAATATTGTTCAAATCTGGGTCATCTTGCCAGGCTGTGAAAGGAAAATATCTCCATTGAAGGTGTTTGTGAGTTTTTTTCATATCATGGAAAACAGCCTTTTTGCCCAAGCTATGAAAAAGCGAGCCCAGATTCCAATTAATTAGATAGAAATGCTTATTTGCATCCTCCTGGTCTGCCCGTGCTCTTTCCCAGTCGTGCCAATTCATCTCTGTACATCAGTGACCGTAAGAGTGTTGTGAAGAGTTATCTGAAGTGTTCACCAGCCCGTGTTTCCATGCAGGCACATGAACTAAAAGTCAACTGCTGGGACCTTGGAGAACTTGGTGGTGTCACTCCATCCATGTGTTGCACTAGGTCTTAAGGAGGTTTTAACATGGACATTTTTAGCAGTTTCACCAGATTTCATGGGATGCATTCATATGTTGACTTAAATTATCAAGAGGCAGTAACCACAAACATTGGAAGCATTTTATAAAAGCATAAGTAGTTTTTACTCTTTATCTTTCGTAATTAAAGCTGAACTCTCAGCCAGCTCCATGTTAAGATAGATTTGGTAATCAAAATTGTTCAATAGCTTCTTTCTTCCATCAAGAATTTTGAACTTTGAAAATGCTCTTTTCAGGGTCAGGCTACTTTTGATGTAGCATTAAGCACACAAGAAGGACAGGGAGTACAGATTTCCTCTGTTATGATAAGTCTAAATCAGTGATGAAAATATCAGCATTCTAGTGGACATCACCCACCACAGCTGCCAGTATTGTCACTGTTTAATATTAATATTCCCAGTGATACAAAACTCTTGCTGAAATCCCCATCCACGACTTGTCTCTCTCATTAAAGCCTTTCAGTTAATTTTTCCTTGAGTGGTACTTGCTGAGGGTTTGCTCTACCACTTGACTTTTAGCTGTGTTTGTCTGTAGACCTTCTGCTTCAGTCATGGTCTGAATTTAGTGAAAAAGCAATTGCCTAATTAGGCCACATCTAAATACAATTTTTATCAACCATAAATCAACCAGAGCTTTAGTAATGCTTTACAGACTTATTTTTTCTGTTGAAAACATATGACATCACACTCATGCATTTTAACATGTTAGAGTCCTGTCAGAATCTATTATCCATAATGTTTATTCTCTTGTGGTTCAGAACTGTGTGCTCGTATTTCATATAGTTTTATTTTCCAAATCGATCATGTTTTTGCTTCTAAAATCTTCCTATCGACAGAGCACGTTCACTTGAATCCAAAATTACATTTTTCCTACTTGTTAGGAGTTTCAGATCCAGCAGCTGTAATAGTGAGCTGTTCCAGGTAAGCTCCCTCTGCTCGCCTCACCTACACAATGAGGTACAAGCTTCTTTGTGGTAAATCCTTCCAAATACTTATCACGTGGTAAATGTGGAGCAATTTCAAATTTCACAGCCTCCTGACTGGGAACAGTTATCCTGACATCCACAGCTTGCACTGGGAGCTGCAGTTTTACTCCATTGAAGGATTTTATTGCGTTTTCACCCCAAATTCAGGTTCAAAGAGAGTGGCAGGCACAGCCAGCATCTTCTGGCTGCGTTTGGTGGTGGTTACGTGGACTTGGACACGTGCTCACCATGGTTCACCTTGTGAATCCCAGGTTTGGTGCTTAAGCCACAACCAAATCTTTCACAGCTTGGAGGAAGGTGGTGGAGATAGGGCAGGTTTGCAGTGTGAAGGATGGAGCGAGGAGGACAGGAGATGCTCCCTGGAGGAGAGGGCCTTGTGCTGAGAAGGAAGCGTCTGCTGCAGGCCAGGCTGGAGGGACAGACCTCCAGGCTGCCCACATGCCCTGAGCAGCCTTGCCAAGGTTGTTCTTTGTTTGGATGCACACCCTGGTTTCCTCAGCATCTCTTCTCCTGATGTGGTGTGATGTTCAACAGACAGCGTACATCTTTGACACAGTGGGGGAGGTATGAGGAGAGGTCAGCACCATGTATGTCATCTTTCCTGCTTGGATCATTCCCAATGTCCTCAGAGCAATTTGCTGATCGTGTAAGGTCTTGCCAGTGGACGAGGTGTGATGTCATCCACGAGCCTTCTCAGCCACTCTTTACCTTTCACTCAACCCTGAGATTTTGTAGAATTAATTAACTCAAATTAAGTTTGCTTTGGATTTGTTTCTCTACTTCTGAGTGATAAAAATTGTAAACCTAAAACATGGAGTTTTCTAGAAAGTCTGTAGGTCTGTCAAAGTCCTATTGAGTGTGGATGAGTCATCCATTGACTTAGGATGAATTTTCTGGAGCGGTTGGTGTCTGTTTTCCTGTATTTTCCATATAAGAAAAGAATAAAAATAGACTTGAGCACACGTACATCCATTACACATCTCAAAGAGCAAATAGCTCCCAGTGGATCAGATCCTGTTCTCAGCTGCTGTAGATAATTCAGATTAATTCAGCACACTGAACATAGCTAAATTAGTTCTGCATTTACACCAGTATTGTTTTGAAAAAGTGTGATTTAATATGTCAGTACTCTCCTGCAAAGTGTAGAATTAAAATACAATATTCTCACAGGGTAAAAGATAGGCTTGGAGGGAACCATTCCCATCCATTATTTTATGTCACTGAAATTCCATTATAGGTTAACATAGTGTAACTGAGAGCAAATTTCAGTCCAAAAATCTGTGAAAATAGCTATATGTATCACCTTACCTCAAACAGATTAATTAAAAATTTGAGGAATTTGCACTTAGCTGTAGTACTGTAACCATGGATCTAGTTTGCATGCTGGTTTCATTTTCTATTTGTGCTTTAATTCTTTTTATGAATGTTCAGGTTGAAATAAATCTAAAACGTTATCCCACTCCATACCCGGAGGATTTAAAGAATATGGTAAAATCAGTTCAAAATCTGGTGGGCAAAACAAGCCATGGAGTACGGCCTGAGAACTCAACACCAACTGCCAACAGTGACCAAACTGTGAAAGACAAGTATGAGCACAAGTGGCCCATGGCACCAAAGGAGATTTCAGTGGAGGTAATGTAAAAGGATCCTTGTTCCTCTCAAGAGCTGGAGATGGGGTTTGAACCTAACTCCATCAAATGATATTCTGCATCTGCTGTGACCTTCATACCTCATAGTTTCTAGTTTCAGTCCATAAAGTTAATGTAGTTTTATATTGAGTTGCTGTTTTTTCCCTAGTACTACTGAGTTTATCAGACTGCATTTTTGGTTTGAAATCTACCTAGATCTGAATTTTAGATCTGAATTTAATATATACAAGCACTCTCCTAAATTTTAATGGTATGAGAGACTTGCATATTAGCAGGAGAATGGACCTGACCACGATTGACATCTCAGACTTAAGTAAGTGTCTTTCTGTGTCAAATATGTTAAGGACAAATCAGTTTGTTCTGTCTGACCCTACTATGCCGTTAGGTTCTGCTGCTTCTGTTGACATTACACGTAGCAGGTAGTCAATTAACCTTGCCAAAGGTTAATGAAGTCAGCAGGAGTGCTTCTGCAGCTGCAGGGAACTTTAGATCGGGCACCCCCTGAATAGCAACTTAAAATGAGTTGCAGAGTCCAACCCTTCGTATGTTTGCCTGAAGTCTTCTTTTCTAACACGAATACAGTCAGTGAAAGGTGAATTCCTGAGCACTGCAGTCCTGTGCAGAGCTGTCTCAGAGGACATCTATTCATTAACATTCACGCTAACGACTGACTTTCTGCAGGCACAATTTAGAAAGAAGGGAAATCTCTTACCCTGGCAGTATGTCCTGGTAGTTTATAAGCTTGGACAGGTCTCCATGAATACCAGATTCTTGAAAATCTTTAATGTTCAAAAGAAATAAATGAGGAAAGAAAAAAAAAATCACATTATAGTTTCACTCCTTTGTTATTTAAACATGATGAGAAATTCATTGTCCTTGGAATATTCCTGTCTGTGGCTAATCATGTATGCATGAATTTTTCTTCCTTAATTTTCTATATCCTGAACATATATTGGTTGTTCTTACATATTCCATATTTGACAGTCACTGTAGCTGCTCTGTCAGTATTGTCTGTTTTATTTACAGTTAAACATGTTCATTTCTTAAAAAAAACCCCAAACAAACCCTAAAATTTTCTCTTAAGGTGGCTTCAGAAGACTTCCTTCAAATCTAGACACAGTTTCAATTAGTACTTCGAACTAAAATATTAAAGTTAAATCATTCATGTTTTTAGCTGAATCTGAAATCTTGAATTCCAACATTATTCATTTTTTACTCATTAAATTATTTCTTACTGTGTAAATCCGGCCTTTGAACCGGCTTGTGGCGTGAGTATTGACATGTTCTGCTGTTCTCGCTGAATACCTCTAATTTATTTTGTGTCATTTAGCTTTTGAACTTGAATATTCTTAATAGCTTTCTGGGGGTTTTCATTATCCCTGCTGTGAACACCCACAGATTATCTCTCTGGAATTTGAATCAATGTTGTCTGACAAAGACATCAGGTGTTTGGTCTTGTGGTTCTGGTCACACAGGCTTCAGAAATAGGTGGCTGTACTGGTTTAGTTGCTGTTAAAGTAAATGTGAAGTTGTTAAACTAAAATGTTCACGTCCCAGTTAACTGAGCCACTGCAGAGTCCTGCGAGGATGTGGAGCCCTGTGAAGCCTCCATTGTGGAGGTGTAAGGAAAGAGGAAATGGCAGCAACACTGGAAAATACAACAGTTACTGGGAAACGCTTGTGTGCCCACATAGAATCCCAGACTGGTTTGGGTTGGAAGGGACCTTAAAGTTCATCCAGTCCCAACCCCCCTGCCAGCAGCAGGGACACCTTCCACTAGACCAGGTTGCTCAAAGCCTCATCCAGCCTGGCCTTCAACACTTCCAGGGAGGAGCAGCCACAGCTTCTCTGGCCAACCTGGGACACTGGCTCACCACCCTCACAGTGAAGAAGAACATGCTGTGTTCTAACGTAGAAAAAGATGAAAACAAATTTCATTCTTAGGTTGCATTCCTTGATGAAAATGCATTCACTTTTGTAACAGAAAAAAAATCTCATCTAGTGTCCAGAGGAGGCCACCAAATTGGGGAAGGGTTTAGAGGGGAAGGGTGTGAGGAGAGGCTGGAGTCACTTGGTTTGTTCAGCCTGGAGAAGAGGAGACTGAGAGGAGATCTCCTGGGGGTCTAGAACTTCCTCCCAAGGGG
>NW_010330972.1:0-3512 GCF_000700745.2 Antrostomus carolinensis | reverse complement strand
GGCAGGGGAGGGTGAGGTTGGCCATGAGGAAAAGGTTCTTCAGGCACCCAGAGGGTGGTGGAGCCCTGGAACAGGCTCCCCAGGGAGATGTTGATGGCACCAAGCCTGACAAGATTCCAGCAGCATTTGGCCAACATGTGCCCTCAGGGACATGGTGTGAATGTTGGGCTTGTCCTGTGCAGGGACAGGAGTTGGACTCCAGCATCCTGGTGGGTCCCTCCCAGCTGTGATTCGATGATTCTAGTTTTTCAGTGGATGTCCCTGCACTGTTAATTGCACAGGTATCACACAAAGCATTCTGTGCAAACAGGTGAACTGCGGTAATTCCTGAAGTGCAATTAAATGATGTGATTGCAATTTCCTAGTTAATTATCTGCCACAAACAACTGATGTGAGCTCATGACTATTTCCATCATATCAGTGAAGATGTATTTTTCATCTTCTATTATTATAATAGTGAAGATGGTGAAACTCTTTCAGATCTTCATTTCCCTCATACTTAGTCCAGTAACACGACTGCCTCAGCTAAAGAAAAGAAAAAAAGAGAAGTGTCCTTGTCACTCGTACAACTAATGGCACTGGGAAGATTTTCTGGCTGTAAAGCAGGGGGATGGACACATTTTCCTCTCTTTGGCTTCCTGCATGAAGTTATAGAAGAGGTCTGGGAAGCTGTAGAAAAAGTGTGAATGATTTTGTGAATACTATTAGCATGATTTCAGTTGTAACACATTAAATAAAACGTAATTAAGCTCCATTTGCTTTTCAGATAATTAGGAGACATGATCTCAAGCCTCAAGTTAAAATACAGTTTGAAAATGCAGGTGTGTTCTGATGTAGATTTAGACTGAAGACAGTTTCTAATAACAAGGTAATTTAATTTCAGGTGCAGTCCTCACTTTTTCATCCTCAGAGACCAGATCAGCTGGTTTCTTTTCTGATGTCTTTTGGGTTTTCTTGCAATTAATTTACATGTCTCTTCACAAAAACGTTTCTAAATAATTAAGTGGAGCATCTGAAATGAGTGACAAGCTCGATTTCAAATCCCCTGCATCACCCTCCACCTTCAGTTGTAATAAGCAAACAATTTCTTAATTAATCATCAATTAAAAGAATCCTCTTCATTGTCCTCAGTCATGTTGAAAGATGTGCATTTTGAACCAAAAGAAGTCTGGGATGACTTAGGGCATCGTCTAGACTTTCCACGAGAAACAGTGAGAAATACCACAAATCAGCAATTAAGATTCTTGATCTGTATGGATTGAGAAATAAACTGGAAATACTTCTCATCTTTGGATTAAAACTCATCCAAAACTCATCTTTGGATTAAAAAATGTCATTTCTAGTCCAACCCACAGCATTCCATCCTTTGTGTTAATTCCTAGCAAGTTTATTAGTACTGCATAGAAAAGAGAGACTGTTATTCTTTGACTGATCCAATGCAGATGCTAGAGCTGAGCTAGAAAAATCCTCCCTCTGCTGTATCGGGTCCTCTGAGACCTTCATCCCATCGCAGTCAGAATAAGACCTCAGTCCTTTTAACTTCTCTATTCGTTACTGTGTGGGTTTGGGTTGTGGGGTTTTGTTGGGTGGGTGGGAGTGAAGAGTGTTCTTTTGTTTTTCATGAAAGTTTCAGAGATGATCTTAAAAGGTCATCTTGCCTTTCCAGGAAGACTTGCACAGTTTTATTTCCCCCAGGATGTTGGGCTTCAATTGATTCAGTCTATTGTGGGAGCTGTTTTGCACTAATGAGATGCACAATGACACGTTTCTCCTGATGGAGAGAGGAATACATGCTGAAGGTTTCTGGTTTCTGTCTGCTTTAAACCCATAGCTTGACAAGCTCTTTGCCACAGAATTGCCTGTATTTTACCAGGAGTCAGAAATACCTTCATTCTAGAGTTTTTGGTTTCTCCATAGCACCAGAGATCTTCACTGAGATGATGACCTTGGTCTGTTCTTGTCAAAGGAGAAAGGAGGTAATGATTGCTTCATCTGGAGATCTGACTCAGAAGAGACCTTTCTTCAGATAGGATGTCAAATGTCTTAAACTTCATTTTGGGTTACTTTGACTTTTGCTTGACCTTATCTATGTGTCTGGGTTGGAGGGGCATTGTTCAGGGCTACCTCCAAGATAAGACCAACCTTCCATAACACGGGTCCAAGACATCACTTGGGCTCCCAAGGCTACTGCTCCTGCATGAGGACTCAGGAGGTGCAGTAGTACACATCTGGACATGGCACTCTATACAAACTCGTGTACACGGGGCATGTTCTCCTGGTTTGTGTTTGATGGACCAGGAAGTGGCTTTTTTGCAAAAGGCCTGACACTCTCTCTATGGGCAGCAAGCTCAGTGAGATGTGTGCAATTGTTTCCATCTAGACAGAGAGCAACAGAATCAGAGAATCCCAGACTGGTTTGGGTTGGAAGGGACCTTAAAGCTCATCCAGTTCCAACCCCCCTGCCATCAGCAGGGACACCTTCCACTAGACCAGAAGCTTGTTTCCTCCCGAGGTGGGAGAGCACAGGGTGTTGTAAGTCAGGGCAGTACTGAGACTTCTGTCCTCACGCTGAAGACCACGTACAGAGCTGGACAAGAGCCTCTTACTGTTTATAACTGAGGGTGATGTTAGAAGGTCTCCCATCCTCTGCAGGATGACCTGGTTGGATAAGCACCTGGAGTTTTATCTTTGCAGAATCCTGACCGTGTCAGCTAACAGGCTTAGCCATGTGAGATGGAAACTACCAGAAATTGAAATCTTCATTCTGAAATACATCTTTGTTTGTAGACTGGGGGTCTCTAACTTTGATTGCTTTGGCCATAGGTAGTTCTGGTCAGTTCTTGGATGCATCTCCAACTGCTTGCTGGTCCACTGGACTGCAAGGCAAAGAGACACGTGGCAGAAGCAGTTGTGATGCCCTATCTGCAGATGACAGGTTTTTTTCCAGGGTCTAGAGTGTCTTACCATGTTGAGGCCCAAAAAATACCTCTGCCCCAGTCTGTTCCTTGTGTACTTATGTCTCCTTTTAAAGCTCTGTCATGTGTCTGAGGTCGTCTGCTGGACCTACAAAGGTGAGAGCTCATTGCATCAGTGCCCTGAGGTTGTGCTGGCTGCTCTATCGTGGTTTTTACCATGTATTTTTCTCTTGGGAAACAGCTCGCTGGATTTTTCTATCCTCTACCTATATCTTTGGTTAGTCCTGAGGAATAAGTTCTGACACAACACAACTGCATTTGTCTCTTCCCTTTGTTCTGGCAGTTGGACCTATTAATTATACTTCTTTTCTTCTATTAGTGACCTTTTTGTTCTTGGGCTTGTAAGAAAAAAAGGTCCTCTTAAACAGAGTAGAATTAAATGGAAGATGAATTTGTTGGGGTTTTTTTACAACATATTTCACTTTCGTGGCATAATCAGAAATGCCAGACTAGTTCTTTCCAAAGTGTATTGGTTTTTATTGGAATAGCTGGACTAGGGACTACAAAGGAAAAATAAATAATAATAATAATAATAAT
>NW_010330971.1:7360-7620 GCF_000700745.2 Antrostomus carolinensis | reverse complement strand
GTCGAACCGTGCGCGGCGAGGCCGCACCGGGACCGGCCGGCCTGACTCCCCGCCCTACCTTCCTTTCAGCCCCGAAGCACAAGGCGTGATCAGCGGCGCCGTGTTCTTGATCATCCTCTTCTGCTTCATCCCCGTGCCCTTCCTGCGGTGCTTTGTGGAGGAGCAGTGCACAGCCTTTCCTCACGACGAGGTGAGCCTTGTCCGGCGCTGGAAGCGCGGCGGGCACGGGCAGGGAGTGGCTGGCCGTCAACGGGGGGGCC
>NW_010330971.1:0-7341 GCF_000700745.2 Antrostomus carolinensis | reverse complement strand
CGGGGGTCCTGTTCTCTGTCCTGCAGTTTGTGGAGCTCATCGGTTCGCTCCTGGCCATCTGCTGCATGATTTTCCTGGGCTTTGCAGATGACGTTCTGAACCTGCGCTGGCGCCACAAGCTCCTTCTTCCTACCATGGCTTCCCTCCCACTGCTCATGGTTTACTTCACCAACTTTGGGAACACAACCATTGTGGTGCCTAAGCCCTTCCGGGTGCTGCTGGGCATGCACTTGGACCTGGGTAAGTTAGGAATCACCAGAAGCCATCACCCGAGAGCGGTGAGCAGTCGGTGGAAGGGGTCACCCGATGGCACTCTGTGCTGCACAGGGAACACACAAAGGATTTGCTTAAGTAACCAGTGAGAGGGCGCAACCCCACCCGCTAAATATTAAGCTGGAGAGAACATCCTGAAACCCAGCACGCATTCAACCATGCATAGATAGGTACCAATCATCTTTCCAGGATTCTGGCGATACAACCGAGCGCCAGGTGCACAGAATGACCGAAGGACAGGAACAGAGCGCTACCGTCTGCCGCCGTGTCGCAACGGTTTGCTGCAGTCGCCGTGTTGTACGTACGTGTACAGGTGACGGCTGATTCACAGGAGAGGGAGAGACTTATTAGTAAGCTACTGGTACCAAAACTCACTGAGATCGATAGGTAATGGATTGTTGTACAAAGCAAGAAGCGAGAGCTTCGGTGAAGTGGACCGGGGCCTGCTTCGCCTGTGAATACTAAAGCACTTGGCTCGCTCTGATCTGCAGGTATCCTCTACTACGTGTACATGGGCATGCTAGGAGTGTTCTGCACTAACGCCATCAACATTCTCGCTGGAATTAATGGAATTGAAGCAGGGCAGTCTCTGGTGATAGCTGCTTCCATTATCGTATTCAACATTGTAGAACTAAATGGTAAGGAACATATACGTTTGCAGGTGCAAAAAGCAAAGGAGATAGAATCCTAGATTTCAATATCTGCTATTACTAAAAAAACAACCAGTCCTGTCTTATCACAAATGCCTTTTTATTTTTTTTCTCTCTCTTTTTTCTATAGGGGATTATCAAGATGATCACATTTTTTCCCTCTACTTCATGATTCCCTTTTTTTTTACCACACTGGGGCTGTTTTACCACAACTGGTAAGAGGACAGACATTCAGAGTTTCTTCAGAAGTGTCCTTTCCCTTTACTTCCTCCCTTTTCAAACAAAGCCACTTACCGACATGCAGGTGAGACACTGGAGCGCAGCCAGGCTTCTTGCTGGAACCAAGACCACAAAGCATCGATGCGCCGGTAGCTTTTCATAGATCATAGAATGGTTTGGGTTGGAAGGGACCTTAAAGATCATCCAGTTCCAACCCCCCTGCCATCAGCAGGGACACCTTCCACTAGACCAGGTTGCTCAAAGCCTCATCCAGCCTGGCCTTGAACACTTCCAGGGAGGAGCATCCACAACTTCCTTGGGCAACCTGTTCCAGTGTCTGACCACCCTCGCAGTGAAGAACTTCTTCCTAATATCTCATCTAAACCTCCCCTCTTTCAGTTTAAAGCCATTTCCCCTTGTTTTGTCATTAGTTGCCCTTATGAAAAGTCCCTCCCCAGCTTTCTTGTAGCCCCTTCAGGTACTGGGAGGCCGCTATAAGATCTCCCCGGAGCCTTCTCTTCTCCAGGCTGAACAGCCCCAGCTCTCTCAGCCTGTCTTCATAGGAGAGGTGCTCCAGCCCTTGGATCATCCTAGTGGCCTCCTCTGGACTTGTTCTAACTGCTCCAGGTCTCTCTTGTGATGGGGGCTCCAGAACAAGAGAGACCTTGAGCAGCTAGAACTTTTTCTTTGCATTAGAACAATTCCGGTCACACCAGCTCACCAAAACGTACAGAATGTGTTTCCCCCCGTATGTCTCACTACCCATTTTTTTTCATACCATATTCCCTGCAAGTCAGGTTGTGGGTCCCAGTCCTGCAGTTCTTAGTGTAAATACCCACAGTTGTTGTTTTTACTGTGTAGATCTGCTGCAGTTCCCTCTTGGTCCCTAACCTGCCACGTGGGAATACCTTTGGCAGTTATAAAGTCATTTTCATGGCAACAGCGATTGTGACGGACCTGTGCTTTCCTGTCCTCTGTATTGCAGGTACCCATCTCAAGTGTTTGTCGGGGACACCTTCTGCTATTTTGCTGGCATGACCTTTGCTGTGGTGGGGATCTTGGGGCACTTCAGCAAAACAATGCTGCTTTTTTTCATCCCACAAGTGCTCAACTTCCTCTACTCACTGCCTCAACTCTTCCACATCATTCCTTGTCCCCGTCACCGGCTGCCAAGGTGATGTACCCAAGTGACCTATAATGGTACCGTAGATTGTGCCTTTTCTCTCCAACACCAGCCAAGAAAGGCAGTGGTAGGTGATCTTTTTGAAAGCCATCAAAGTAAGTTTTATAGTTAAAAGTTAGCTGGCTTGCTCTGCCAGCTATAGTCAAGGTTAGTAGAGGTTTCTCAAAGAAGGTAACTTTTCTGAGCACCTCACCTGATGCACAAATTCAGAACAGTGATTTTTTAACAATGTCACAATACAATTATTCTAAGCTAAAAGCTTGAGAGACATTGATACAAACAGTTTTTAATGCTGCCACAGTGGGTTCTGCTGAGATTCCGTAGCAGCACACATTCTGTGGCACAATCAGCGATTGTCTCTGCATGTTAGATTCTTCCATTTTCTTTTTAAAACTATACAGCTTTATGCATATATTGGGGATGCTCTGGGGAGGAATCTCCTCCTCACTCTGCCCAATCTGAAGGCACTAGGTATCGGCAGCTGTTGTTAAATGTATTGGATTGTTCATGCTTTTTCTCAGCTACTCAGGGATCTAAGTCTGCTTATGTAGGGATAGCTCTGTCTCCTTGCTCTATCTGGACTAAAATTTTAATGTTTCTTTTAGGCTTAACCCTAGTACAGGGAAGTTGGAGATGAGCTACTCCAGATTCAAAACTAAGAGCCTCTCGGCCCTGGGAACAAACATTCTGAAGGTAATGCCCAGAAAACTTCAGAGTCCAGATGCATTTTGAGGTGGTGATCAAACACGAGAAGAAAAGGATGGGAGGGAATGCAGAACTTCTGGGTTCGCTGGTTATTTCCTGCCTCAAATCCAGAAGAAACTGTTCTGCTTAGTCTGTCACCAGCCCTCACAACCACTCTATTGTGTTATTAATTATCAGTCTTTCCTAATAACCACACGTAGCAGTGTCCCAGGACCATCACAAGTCTGTCTCGTCTTTTTAGTAAGAGCACGAGCCTGACTTCAGGGATGGTACAGCAAAAGGGATCTTGAGCAAAACCAGCTGGTGAGCACCAAACATACCTAGTGAAGTACAGCATGCAATATTTCTTTCTCCAGGCAGCCAAGATCTTGCACATAGTAGATGTGAGGAGCGGAATGGACGAAGATGGGGAATACACCGAGTGCAATAATATGACACTTATTAACTTTGTTCTAAAGCTGATTGGACCCACCCACGAGCGAAATCTCACTCTGCTGTTGCTGCTCATTCAGGTCAGACAAATGGTTCCTCCAGTAGAAAGACGTACTCTGCAATAGAAACAGATCCAAATCAATCTCAAGGGGAAAGGAGGGAGTTTCAAGGGGAAAGGGGGAAGTTAAGTATCATGCTTTTCACACAAGATGCAGTTGAGCTGTGGAACTTGAGGAGAAGTGGAGGTTTACACAGCTCAAGGGGGAAATAGATTCCTCCCCCCATTCATTGAGAGCTAATAAATACAAAGCCCCTAGGTTAGCTTGAGAAGATGCCCAAGGCACAAATCGTTGGATGCTAGAAAAACATTAGGAAATCAGAATCCCTTGTCCCTTTTTCCACATTCCTGTTTTTCAGTCATACCAAGTGACACAGTCCCGGAGTTACGTCCGGCTGGTGGACTCGTGTAAGCTCAGCAGTATCTGGAATCTGAGCAGGGTGTGGGAGCGTTTCAGAGCAACTTAGACCGCCAGGATAACGTGCCTCACAGATAACACCACTACCTCTGTTCAGCACGTGAACTCTCGTGCATAATCTAGTAGAAATACTGTTTGGAAAGGCCTGCATTGCTTAGCTGCCCACAATAAAATTCTTTTTTCCTCCTCAGATTAAAGTTAAGAGATTCTTATTAGGAAAGAGAAGAGGCACTGAGCCAAATTCCCATTCGGGAGGAAGGACTGTTTAAGGCCAGGCTGGATGAGGCTTTGAGCAACCTGGTCTAGTGGAAGGTGTCCCTGCTGCTGGCAGGGGGGTTGGAACTGGATGAGCTTTAAGGTCCCTTCCAATCCAAACCATTCTGTGATTCTATGACTTCCAACAAACAAACCTAGAGACCGAAGGGGGCTAAGGCAGACTACATCAGGGATGGGAGAGGACAGGACCAGTACCTGTAGTACCAGTACCACTTGGTCTTGAGGCCAGTCACAGCAGAGAAGTATTGGCAGCACCTTCTTGTAAGGATGCTGAATTGTAGGCTTGGACACGAGGTATTCTCCATTACAAGCCATAGGGTTTGCAATATAACACAGGCTCCTTAAGAAGGAAAGAGTTGTTCCCGACCATTCAGCCCATCCACTCATTCTCACAATATGAGTTTGCACAGGTGCACACAGAAATCTGTGGATAGCTAAGATTCTCAGATGAAAGAATCCAGGATGTTGGCTAGACTCTTGTCTTTCATTTTTCTACATCTAAAAAAATTTAGCACAAACTTTGTTATTCAGTGGAATGACGCATGCTGTAAAGCGTAGCAAAACCATGCAGAAAGGAGGAATCTGGCAGATTAGCCTGTAAGCTGTTTAACACTGTAATGTTTCCCTTGTCTGATTTTTCCCTAGGTCCTGGGCAGCACGATTGCTTTTTTAATCCGGTACCAGCTAGCGCGCTTGTTTTATGATGTCTGACTGGGCTGTTGGGGGTAGAGGAAAGACTTGTACCTGCCAGTCAGTTTTCTCCAATTGCTGACCAAATGATTCAACTGATCTTACTCCGGTCCCCCGAGAACCTCAGGACACCTGTCCAAATGGAAGCACCTACTTTGCGTGGGCTGGTCTTGAACTATAATTGTCATCTTTTTTTTGTTTGTTTTTTGGTGCATGGAAGGCTATTGTCCGGTTCTGCTGACCGAAGAGATTCACTGCTGCTTGGACATCATTGTTACTGGGAATACTTTTCAGAGGGGAGGTAAATGACCCAAATGTTTACTGACAGCACTTAGGCAAAGTGGGAAAGATGAAACCTCTACACATCTACTGAGCACATTACTGTTCCCCGAGAGAGAAAACAAGAACTTCAGTTTCTGTGAGACTCTGTACAGCAGAACAAGTAAACCAGAGTCCTCTCCTGGCTTCTCCAATCCTGTCTTTGGGCTGTGAACATAGAGTAACATGTTATAGACCATACCCAAAACTCAGAGCGCTCCAAGAATAAAATGACTCATGATATCATTTTCCCTTCAGTGCTTTGCCTTGAGAATACTGACATGCAGTGAAACTAGGTTGCACGATACATCTCTGTGGCCTTCTGCCCTGCTAGGCAGCTGCTCATTTCTGCAGTAGACTCCCTCCTCTTTCACAGCTACCAGGAATGTTCCAACCGAAGGGCTTTTATTTCTGAACATCTTTAGTATCTGCCTCCCTTCATGGAATAGGACACATCTGGAACAGGCTAGCGGAGTAAGGATTGCTGTATCCTTGTGTAACAGAGGATAGCAGTAATAGCCTTAGATCAACACAGAACTGAGACCCTGCAGGCTGCAATTACCATTTCCTCAAATACAAATCATTATTTATATCGCAGTATCTGGCACCATAGTTCACCACAGAATTGCAGCCTACCTGTCAGAAACACACATAACAGCCATTGGAGCACCAGGTGAAAGAGTCTGCGTGAAATTAACAGGAGTGAAAAGCTAAATAATGTGACAGCAAAGACAGGGACACAGAGATGGGTGACAGTAGAAACTGGCGAGTCTGGTACCTTAATAGATGCAAGGCTGCTGCCCCTCCACACACTCAAGTCCAGCCAGAAGCAAGGCTGGGAATATATTCATTCCTGGGCAAAAACACATGTGTCCAGCGACACTAATCAACACAGAAAACACACAGCGCTCAAATGTGAACGATGCAAGTGGCCGAATCCCCTTCCTCCTCTACAGCTGATCAATTTGGAAGGCTGCTAATAGAGCATGTTCATAGAAACATGTGTGTATACACAGGCAAACATTACAAATCTCTTCAGTAGCTGGCCTTAAACACTCAGTCTGCCCAGTAACTGGCCACTGGGTTTTCTGTCACCAGGCCATGCGAACAGCCAAGGTCCACAGTACTACTCTACTTGCTCTTACTCAAACCTTCTCACCTAGAGAGGGAGAGCGAGCGAGAAATTAATCTCTCTGCCAGCTGATCCAGACATACGGCCTTCCAATAGCCAGCTCTCAGATGCCCACCCTGTTTTCTCCGATAAGCTGGCTTAGGCCTGCCTCCAGTAACCAACACGCTGACCTTGGTCTGTCCCATATCTGGTCCTGGATACCAGGCTCCAAAGCCCATTATCCTACTTGCCAGTTGTTCTCTAGTGATCACACACACCGGAATTCCACTCCAGCCCCAGGCCCCTCTGCACATGCTCCAGTCTTCCCATTTACTGGTACCACACGTATGCTGGTCCATTTGACCTGTGGCCTGATGCCAGTTGTTGGCATTTAGACCTCCATAGACACACGTGCACGCAGGGTAGGGACAGTCCCTTCCCCCTGATAAAAATAAGAAATAAATAAATAAATAAATAAAATGGAGTTTAGTGACACAGGACAGAATGCAGAGATATAGGCTACCAACAAGCAACGTGTTCACACATGACCACCTTCTTCACCTTGCTTCTCCTTCCATGTTCCTTTTTCCTCCCAGTCCACTTTGACTCCTTCCCAAAACGACCCGTAATACACCTCACAAATTCCCGCAGTTCCCTAAAAGGATCTCGCAGTAGGTTTTAGGTTTCCTGGAATGCTCTTCCCCTGTATCATAGACTGGTTTGGGTTGGAAGGGACCTTAAAGCTCATCCAGTTCCACCCCCCCTGCCAGCAGCAGGGACACCTTCCACTAGACCGGGTTGCTCAAAGCCTCAGTATATGCCACTGTAAGCCCAATATCCCCACATGCCAGGAATCCCCTCGATCTGCAGGCAGCTCCTTACACAGAACCGATCCCGGAGCGTTCTCCGCCTCGCCTCAGGGGGGGACGGGAAGGGCTCTCCGCGACACAGCCAGATCGCCCCGAGCGCAGTCAATAGAGGCCCAGCGCACCGGCGTGCCCGGCCCCT
>NW_010330970.1:377-15397 GCF_000700745.2 Antrostomus carolinensis | reverse complement strand
TGATCTCTCTCTGTCCACCCACGAGCCTTTCATATTTTTCTCCCTCCTGCCTAGCTGAGGAGGGGGAGTGATTGAGTGCGCTTTGGTGGGCATCTGGCACCCAACTGGGGTCAACCCACCACATTACCAGTCACTGTGGCAATTTATTCCTTTTCACTAACACATCAAACATAAAATACTTAAGCTGTGAAGTACCTTGGTGGTTATTACTTCTTATTTGCTATCATAAGGTCAATCACCAATCTTAGCCAGTGCTGGTGACCTTCCTGGTCCACTTACTGAATTTGTCAGCAAATATAAACTGGGCTTTTTCCCATTTTACCTTTCTTACTAAAATGAGCTTGCCATAAAACTCTTGAAAGACACTTATTTGACCTCCTTCAAATCCGTCAGTATCATACTTACAAAAAAACTTGGCCATTATTGTGGGCTTGTACCACCTATCATAGTTATCAATAGCTTTGCTATTAATCACCTTGACTTCATTCCATTTTCTTGTGTCTTTCCTGTCTTTGGAAAAGATGCAAAGTTACAGTCAAACATAGAATCAATAAGGTTGGAAAAGACCTCTAAGATCATCCAGTCCAACTGTCAACCCAACGCCACTATGCCCATTAAACCATGTCCCTAAGCACCACATCCACATGTCTTTTAAATACCTCCAGGGAAAGTGACTCCACCACTTCTCTGAGCAGCCTGTTCCAATGCCTGACAACCCTGTCAGTAAAGAATTTTTGCCTAATATCCAGTCTAAAGCTCCCTTGGTACAGCTCCCTTGGTAATTTCCTCTTGTCCTATCACGTGTTACCTGGGAGAAGAGACTGACACCCACCTTGCTACACCCTCCTTTCAGGGAGTTGTAGAGAGCAATAAGGTCTCCCCTCAGCCTCTTTTTCTCCAGGCTCAGCAACCCCAGTTCTCTCAGCCACCCCTAATCAGACACTTGGGCTCCAGACCCTTCCCCAGCTCCGTTCCCTTCTCTCGACATGCTCCAGCACCTCCACGTCCTTCTTGGAGTGAGGGGCCCAAAACTGAACCCAGGACTCGAGGTGCAGCCTCACTAGTGCCCAGTACAGGTGGACAATCACCTCCCTAGTCCTGCTGGCCACCCTAGTTCTGATACAGATCAAGGATGATGCTAGCCAGTGGTGGTTAGGTTCTTAACAGGAGTAGTTACTGAGAGATATAAAAACCACTTCTGTCGTTCTCCTCCTGTATTCACTGATAGAGAATATTTCTTTTGAGTGTGTTTTTTAAACATAAACACATGAATCTTGGTGTAAACCAGTGATGCCTTTTTAGATATGATATTGCCAGACCTTTTCTGTATTATGTTAGCTTTATTATCTGTGGAATGAAACCAATGCGAAAGCAACCTTTCCAGCCCCTAGGCTAGATTACCCTGAGGAACTGACATTTCTATGAAGTTTGTTGTACTTTTCAGAATTACTTCATTCTTGTTCATTGAAATAACAGGAAGACAATTTTTAATGTAACAAACAGGTTAAATAACAGCTCTAAAAGTTATATTACAAAATGGTTTTGGTTTCCTTTCTTTTTTTATATGGTGCAATAAAGGCACTTGTTATACATCAGTTTATGACTCCCTTATGTTTCTTTCATTTACATGGTTTGATAATCGAAGCATGAGAAATGTCCAGCTAAATTAGAATTGCACTTGTCACACTTCAGTACCTGTCTGACACTCCTTTGAAATACCACTGTCGAGGCTAGCTTAGAATAATGCAAGTGCAACCGTTGTGATTAGAAATGCTATGTAACACCAATACTTTGTCAATTATTCTGGCTTGCAGGAAGTAGAGTTGTGTGAACTAACAAATCTCCGAGTGTTTGTCTGGGTTTGGGGTTTTTTTTTAAATTTCTGCAACTCTGCACATGTTAAGTCATTCTTGTTGCCTTTGTTCCTGCAGGACGAATGTTATGTGAGCACTGCTCCTCATGGAACACGGCTATTTACTTTGAACAATAGGGTTTCTAAATACTGGTTCTTCACTTCCATAGCAAACACAAAGAATAAATCTCAATGGGAAACTTAAAGTCAAATGTTGTCTTGACATTCAATAGACAATTGTGAATTCTATCATTTAGAAATTACATGGAACAAGAGGCAAACAATCAAAACATTCCCTAGTGAGAATGACAGTTTATCCATGGTAGGTACAGATTCTTTGTTTGATGAGAACAATTTTATTCCAAAGCACTGGGAGTTCTTTATTTAAAAAGATAAACCATATATATTTTTATAGCTACAGCAGGATAAAAAAGGAAATGGATGCAAAAAGTGTTCCTATTAGGTACTTAAAATTGAAAATAATGATGCTTACAAATATTGTGGGACATAAAATAAATGGATAAAAGTATAAAATGTTATTAGGATCTTTAATATACAGTTTCCAATTTATTATCACAATGGTATCTTTGGTTGTGGCTATAATAAAGAGATGTTACTTTCAGTAAATATATATTTGTCTTTATACATACATAAGCACCTGTACTGGTGGACAGCAGGATGACCATGAGCCAGCACTGTGCCCTCGTGGCCAGGAAGGCCAATGGCATCCTGGGGTGCATTAGAAGGGGTGTGGTTAGTAGGTCGAGAGAGGTTCTCCTCCCCCTCTACTCTGCCCTGGTGAGGCCGCATCTGGAATATTGTGTCCAGTTCTGGGCCCCACAGTTCAAGAAGGACAGGGAACTGCTTGAGAGAGTCCAGCACAGAGCCACGAAGATGATTAAGGGAGTGGAGCATCTCCCTTATGAGGAAAGGCTGAGGGAGCTGGGGCTCTTTAGCTTGGAGAAGAGGAGACTGAGGGGAGACCTAATTAATGTTTACAAATATGTTAAGGGCAAATGTCATGAGGATGGAGCCAGGCTCTTCTCAGTGATGCCCAATGGTAGGACAAGGGGCAATGGGTGTGAGCTGGAACACAGGAGGTTCCGCTTAAAATTGAGAAAAAACTACTTTACAGTGAGGGTGACAGAGCACTGGAACAGGCTGCCCAGGGAGGTTGTGGAGTCCCCTTCTCTGGAGACATTCAAGACCCGCCTGGACGCCTTCCTGTGTAAAATTGTTTAGGTTCCTGCTCCGCCAGGGGGATTGGACTAGATGATCTTTCGAGGTCCCTTCCAATCCCCAACATTCTGTGATTCTGTGATTCTGTGATACTGCAGATTTTTGTTAAAAGGGACTGAAGTTTACGATTCCAGTTATACAAACAGCACTCACACGATGCACGGGTTTATCTGGATGAACTGTTGGAGCAGTTCTGTATTAGCACTGCTCAGTGAGTGTTGCCTATTTTTGTGTCCTGTGGGATGTAGTGACCACCCAGGTGCTCAGCACTCCCACCCAGGTGTACTGTTGCCCTTGCAGTGTCAATGTGCTACTCAGCAGCAATGCTAACAGCTGGGACTGTAACTGTGAATTTAAACTTTCTATTTGTGTTCTTCCACTTGTGGCAGAGTCAAGATATTGCCTCCTTTTTGCTGCCTGAATTTTGTATCATTTAGTGTACTGGATGAGAGTTTCAGTCGCATATCCACACTCCAGCCTACCTGGAAACTGATGGTACAGAAACATGGGTCTAAATCTCC
Organism: Antrostomus carolinensis; assembly: GCF_000700745.2. Classification (NCBI taxonomy): domain Eukaryota; kingdom Metazoa; phylum Chordata; class Aves; order Caprimulgiformes; family Caprimulgidae; genus Antrostomus; species Antrostomus carolinensis. The sequence goes on along the minus strand of NW_010330970.1, from coordinate 11,785 downwards.
TTGGATGAGGACAAACGCACAGGTTCAATATTGGATGCCACTCAATAATAAGCTTTAGATTTAATGGTCATCCTCAGTGATCTGGGATTCATTCAGCTGTTCTCGTATTTGCTCCACTACCACCATGGACTATGTTTTGGTTTCTTGGAGCCAACTGATCATCTGTTTCCAAAAAAAAAACCTTCATGAATGACCTACTTCCAAAGAAGAGCCAAAATCTTTAGAGAAATCAACTATTATAAATTGATCACAGAATCACAGAACAGTAGGGGTTGGAAGGGACCTCTGGAGATCATCTAGTCCAACCCCCCTGACAAAGCAGGTTCACCCAGAGCAAGCTGCACAGGACTGCATTCAGGTGGGTTTTGAACATCTCCAGAGAGACTCCACAACCTCCCTGGGCAGCCTGTCCCAGTGCTCTGTCACCCTCACTGTAAAGAAGTTTTTCCTCATGTTTAAAGAACATGTGTTCCAGGTTGTGCCCGTTTCCCCTTGTCCTATTGCTGGCCACCACTGAAAACAGTCTGGTCCCATCCTCTTGACACCTGCCCTTTAGATATTTATAAACATTAATAAGGTCCCCTCTCAGTCTTCTCTTCTCCAGGCTAAACAGACCCAGCTCTCTCAGTCTTTCCTCATAAGAAAGATTCTCCAGCCCCTTAATCATCTTCGTAGCCCTGATCAAGTTGCTGTATGTCCAGAAACTTTAGATGAGTAGCTAAAGTCCTCAGTTTTCCTCAAGAGAGCATGTCTTGGTGGAAGAAGACATATCCAGGACAGTCTAGATGACAAGTAGCTCTATGTGCAGAGAAACCTGAGAATATATCTGTGATTTCCTTTACCAGTGTGAAGCAAAAAGAGGAGATAAATATTGAGAATGAAAGTCAGCAGCAACCAGCTAATAAAAACAATTTTCTGCTGAACTAGCTTTTTCCTATTAAAAACATTAATTCTTGTCAAATAAAGTCTAATAGATTTACATACTTAAAGATGCCAGTACTTTAGTGTTCCAACACTCTCCTTGTAGGTGTTGGTGAATGTTATCTGATGAAAGACTCTGGCATCAAACTGAAAAAATTATTTCCTTTGCGAAGTAATTTAATTACAGAAAAATGTTTTCCTTTTTCATAGAGAATTGACTGTGTCTTGTTTGTTTATTGCTTTTTGTTTCTGATGTCAGTCGGTTACCTTTACTAGCAGGAAAATGTAAATGCATTTCATTCCTGGCAAGTGTATTTCACCTTCCTTTAGTGTCTCTTAATCAAATAGCAAAATTTGTTTTATATTAAATTATTGAAAAATGACGCTGTTTACTGACCTTTGGATTTCAAAGAACTTTATAGATATTTCCACTCTAAATTCATTAAAATTAATTAATATTAACTGTTTGGTTGATACCACCATTTGCACTTTTGGCTTCCAAAGTAGATGATGATAGCTTAAATTCCACTGAGGGTACAGGGTAATAAAAACAACATCCAAAAAATCTGCTCAAGACTACTCAGTATATCATTCATCATTTAAATGATTTAATGTGTTTCAAATTGTGTATGTGAGAGAAAAAAAAATGCTTTTTAATAACATTTAAAGAGTGAAACTGCTTTTAGGCAACAAATTACCAAGTAAGGAGCAATTACTGATGTAATTCCAAAAGCCTAGCATAATTGAAAATAGACGTTATTCATGTACTCTAGTTTATAAAGTGTTCATAATACTTTAAACAAAAAAAGGATGAATAACGATAGAAGAATTCTTACTTGGGGGAACAAGAGCATTTTTTTTCAAGTTAGTTATATCTTATATATTTTCCCTGAAATAAAAATTGGAATTACTGAACACTTAATTTTGAACATACATGAATTGAAGAAACCATGTCATTGTTACCTACACTATTATTTCATTTTTTTAATCACTGGAGCTAGACTTGCAGAAAGAAAAAGATGTTTGAAGAAAATATGCATAAAGAAACCAAGCACTTCCTGATACAATAAGTAGTTGAAAAAAGTGTTTGTTCATAAAGAATGTACATTTATATTTTCCTAGCAAAGTAGCTAGTAACAAAAAAGATTATCTTTATGTGCACTCTGTGATTTTTTTCATTAGCTACAAATCTTGATACTCTTATTCAAGGTGTCCTGGCTTTTCTATTTCTTCTTTTTGTTTCTTTTGTTTTTAGCTTGCAATACTTTCATGTGCAAATGTAAACTTTGCTCTTCTTGATCACTATGTGGCAAACTCTGCACTGTAATAAATTCAGCTTTTGCACACTTGCCTTTGGAGCAGTAATGTGCCTCTTTTCTGGGGATGTTTCTTTTCAACTACCTGTTTCATTGATGGACCTCAGTGACTTCTTATGTGTCTGTTAAGCGAGAGAAATGAGGGAAGTGAGTTTGGTTTCAGCCCTTAGTTTCAGTGAGGTTTAATGTAATCCCCAGTGGCAGTGCTCTCAGGTGGAAGCCTTTGCCAAATATGCTTTGGACCTGCAATACAGAAAGGTGACTGCAGCAAATTTTTCAGAGGCACTACGTAAATAAGGAAAAAGAGAACAGTGTTATCGTAAAACATGGTCAGGGGGATACTAAATGGTTGTGGAAATAGTTCACTTACTGTGTAGCTGAGAGATGTGACTGCCATGCAAGAGTATTTATTTCTCAGTTGTGGAATCGGTCTCACACAAACTCAGCACTCACCTTTCATGATACTTATGGTTGGTTCAGTTTAAATAGCCTCACCAGAAACTGTGTTTCATTAATTTGCAAGGGTTTGTGTAATGCTTGAGGCTCCAGAGCAATAAAGAACATTAACATAACTCCTTATTATACAACGAGCAGACCTTCAGCTTCTCCCAGAAGACTGTCTAGTAAGAAAGCCAAAAATAGTTTCAGATAGCTAAGACTTGTCCTGCCTTTCTACCTACACACTTTGCAAAAGAATGGCACAGTCTGAAAAAAAAAGTCATAGCATCAGTTACAAGCATATCTATCCATGCAGGTCAAGCATAAACCTCTAGATATTCAATAACACTTAAATGTGTTATTAAACTTTAAATGCATTTAAAATTAAGGTTCACAAGCCAGGAGCATTTTGTGTCAAGGTTTGTCATAATGGTTCTCTCTAATACATCTGTCTCTGCTTACTCAGAATACTGAAGGGAGAACAAGGAGAAATACCAGCCATATTTTGTTCCCAGTCTGACTGACATAATTCTATGCACTTCAGTAATGTTGCTCCTCATTTTACTCCTGTGCAAGACTTTGATTCTACAAAGCACTTATGCATGTGCTGAAAGCCCTCACCGAGCAAAGAAATCCCTTTACTCAACTGTAAGCAAAGTTAGACTGGACCTCAGTGCTTGGTTTTTTTCAAGTTAAATGTGCCTAAGCCCTTTACTGGATAAGAGCCTAATTGAATAAAATAGGGGATTCGAGTCTATCCCCTATAATCTTCTCCATAATGTTCACTGAACTATCCTGCCTTATACTGTTTACCTTGTCTTAGCACTAAATGCAACATGATCCGGAGAAAGTTCCACATGTCATTGGGCTTCATCAATCTGAACAGGGGGTGGGGATCCTCTAACATTATGAGATTGCCTCTGTAGGTCGTCTGAAGCAAGGAATATGAGTTAAATTTGCAGTGGTGTTAATTGTGAAGTAAAAATATTAAGTATTACTTACACAAAAATAGTTGAATTCTGAAGTAAGGGCCCATAATTGTGACAATAATAGGCACATGCTCAAAAAAGTTCAAGAGGATTTTAATTGAAAGAAAGAGAGAGAAGTGTTGTGTTCAATATTAACGTCAGAAATAACTTAATAATTCTGATTCAAAAAACTGCTACTAAAAATGGAAGGAATGGTGAAGTCAGGACCATGCCTGACTGCTGGGAGTCCTGGGTGGCAGTCCCCAGCCACTGTAATGATTGCTGGAAGGTGTGTTTGGACTGGAAGACATTTTCTGAAACTGGATCATTTAACAGTCTTCCACTTTGGAAGATATTATACAGTCTTTCTCATAAAACAATTGAGCTCTAATGTTTAACAAGTTCTTTTTTTCCCCACTGCTCTTACTGGAAAGCTGTTCCAGCATTTTGCCACACCTCGCCTAGTTTCTGGGCTAAATTTAATCATGAACATGGTATAAATATTTATTCACGTACTGGTGTTCCCCTTTATTTAAAGAGTGGCAGAGTGCTTTCCCTCAGTGTTTACGCTTTTACTGCCAACTGTAGTTGCTTTGCCTGACTGAATCCCATACCACCATTTCTCTCCAAGCTAAGCAGACCTTGCTCTTTCACCACATTTGCATTACTCCTCAACTCCCTGACAAGTGCTGCTGTACGGCACAGTCAACTTTTCTGCCTTAAGTTTGTACTACTGACCTGGCAGGTTTCAGTCATTGTTTATGTGGTTTTTGTGTGTTTTTTTGTGTTTTGTTTTGTTTTGTTTTGTTTTGTTTTTTCCTGGTGTTGTTACAACCTTTCATCTGCAAGCGGGCATTTGGAGATTTTCGTTATCTCTGGCAATAGCATGTATTGCACTTTAGATTCCCTATCTGTACAGGCAGCAAGACACATCTTGAAGGCAGCCTAAAGGCATTTTTCAGAAGGCAAACTCTTTAAGACAGTGTAATCAGGAGAGAAATATCTGAATAGCTCTTTTCTGCATTCCCATGGGATTTTTTTTCTCAAAAGTGGAGACAGCAGTGAGCTTCCATAGAAGAAGTCTACATGAGTGATTTGAGCAAGTTTTACAAATACAAATGTAACACCAGATTAAATAAGAGTAATAAAGTTGGTCAAGGCACTTTTGTAAGAGGATTCCGAGGTGTGACAATGTGAATAGACAAAGAATGAACTCTTCCTCAGGTGGGACTTTCTAGTATCTGGGGTATCTGACCAAAATTTGATCACTTTATCTTGCTGTATCAAAAGGGTTTTCCTGATTTGACTTTTTTTTTTTTTTTAATAATGGATAAAAGTCAGCTTTAGTTCTCAGAGCTCCTTTGTTAGCTTCGTGCCCTCCTTAGCCCTTGCCTTTCCATTTTTTCCTGCCCTGCTAAATTTGCAGTAAGAGTGCAAGCACTCGGTAGAGTTAATACAGAAGAATGCACCAGTCTCTCAGATTTGCAGTCTTGATGCTTTTAACTTTACACTCTTCCAAGAAAAAAAGTTTTTCCAAGAATTAGGGAATGATGAGTGTTTACTCAATGTTGATATTTATGATACTTGCATAAATATGTTGTTGGATGTTGTACAGTAGACTTTAAGAGTTTCTGTAAACTATGCTCTGTAAACTGTAAGAGCTGTAGTTTGTACTGTAATTGTTTAAAATTTTTCAGTTAACTGGGACTGACATGCTCTTGATGAGCCCTCTGGGAAACTTGGATACTGCAGATTATTTGGCACTGACCTTTGTGTCCCGGCACTGAACCAGGATGCCCTGGCACAATGTTAGCATGCACTACGTCACCTAAGGATACAAGCTACCAGAGATGTAAAAGAATGTTTTATTTCTTGTCTTAATTTATTTCTGTGCCCTCTTAACCAGCTCTCCCCTTCTACCTGTGCTGATATGAAGTATTTCTTGCACAGTTTTTACTTATGTCATGGATTGTTCCAAGACTCAGTTATTAATGATTCCACAAAAGTTCTGAAGTGTCTTTGAAGAATATTTTATTAAGTGTATATCACAAGGGATTGTTATGCAGTGGTAGTGTGTTAGTGTGATTGTTCAGTAACTTTTTCCACACCAGCTCTGTTCAATAGCTTTTATTCATGGTCTGGAAGCATTAATAATCTTCAGTGCAGTGCTGTAGCTAAATTGGCAAATACAGTAACTTGGCACATAAGCAGAGGAGTATCCTGTCATGTATTAAGATACTTGTACTCCTACCTATAATATTAGTGAGCCTGGTTTTGGACTGTTGTATAAAAGAAGCAGTTTCCTCTTCAGAAAGGAAGATTAAATGCCTGCTAAAATCCCTCCAACTCTGGAAACCTTGTCTTGGTGGAGGGAAGAATTAAAGAACCAAATGCACAGTCTATTCAGTTAACCAGGAAAAAGATAAAAACTAGTTATATGAAACTGAAGAGAAAAGGGATTTCTGAGGGTAGATCCATTTCTGTATAACAACAAAATACATTATAATGCCAGTGCTCCCAAAATGGTTTTAGTCCTGAATTAAGGGATCATTTAGCTTGGTAGGTTGCATTTCTTTTCCTCTTCAAAAGTTTTAAAATAAAGCTAGCATTTTTTTATATAAGAACTTCTCAAGTTCAGACAGAGTTGACTGGTTAAATACAGAAATAATTGGTTGAGAATCTCTGAAATGACAGTTTTGGGGAATATAATATTTGTTTTAACCTCTAAAATCAATGCAATATACATTTTAAACCCTGTACTGTTCTCAGACCTGGTCCCCACTCATAGTAAAATCAAGGAAAGACCCATAAATGCAGTGTAAGATGGACTGGACCTAAAACCTTTTAAAAGGTACAAGATGCTGCATGTTAACAATCTATAGATAATGTGGTTCAATTCCATATTAAGTGTTCAAGAAAATCCTACAAACAGTTGGAAAAATAAATATAACTGACATTTCTCTCAAATTGTCAGGGAATGCACTCCAGCTGTATTTATTATACACATTTCCCCCACGTGCTATGTGCTTGCATTCTTTCATGATGAACGATGTTGCCGTGTGTTGGAGTTGTCATGCTATCTTTCTTGTTTGAATCAGGAATGTGTAGGAGGTTATTTGAGGACAAAATACTGTAGGACCTCCTGTTGTATTTTTGATCTTGTAGCATGGTGCTGAGCAGTGGCTGAATGGCTTGTTTTAGGAGTTTCAATGGAAGCAAAACACAGCCTGCTAATGCTACCAGTGCACTCATGCCTTGCTGCCTGTTTTGATGTGTCTACAAGAATCGAGGATCAGATCTCCATCTGTCATTGTCTGACTTTTCATTTGAAGTCTTTGGGCATAAATTTTTTTCTGGTAAGGTGAATTGTGGGCCTGGCCCACGCCTAGTACTCCTAGACACTACGGCAGCAGTAAATAATGCATTACCATGAATCACTGGAGCTTCACTGAAATTAGTAAACTTGGCTGTCACACAAATCTGGAGAAGAATTTCACCCTAGGGAGGCCTCTGAGTCCATTAGGGAGCATACAAGAAAGCAAGTTGATCTTGTGGTATGCAGCAAATGTAAAGATCCAGTTTCAAAAAAGGAAAGAAATGACACAACTGGCAATGCCATAAAAGCCATATGCCAACGCACAGGGTATTACTCACATGGCACAGATCTTAAGAGTGACTTACATTTTGATTGCTATTTTTCCCTTATGTTCTGACTACTCACGAGAGTTATAGGAAAAATGATAAAGGCAAACAGCATGCAGCTTAAGTTCAATGAGAAAGCTTCTAAGAAAAGTAGCAGACTTTGACCTCTTCAGGGATATGCTTGGTCAAGTACCGTGGGATAAATTCTGAGAGAGAAGAGGGGCTCAGGACAGCTGGCTTACACTTAAAGATCTCCTCCTCCAAGCTCAGGAGTGATGCATCCCAACAAAGAGGACGGCAGGCAAAAAGAGCAGGAGGCCTGCATGGATGGACAGGAAGCTCCTGAACAAACTTAAGATCAAAAAAGAAGCCTATAGAGGGTGGAAGGAAGGATGGGTTACCTGGGAGGAATAGAGAGAAATTGCCTGAGTGGCCAGGGATCAGGTTAGGAAAGCCAAGGCCCTGATAGAATTAAATTTGGCCAGAGAAGTCAAGGGCAACAAAAAAAGCTTCTATAGATATGTCAGGAGAAAAGGAAAACGAGGGAAAATGTGGGCCTTCTCTGGAAGGCAAGGGGAGACCTGGTCACCCAGGATATTGGGAAGGCTGAGGTGTTCCATGAATTTTTGGCCTCAGTCCTCACTGGCAAGGGCTCATGCCACACTGCCCAAGTCCTAGAAGGCAAAGGAAGGGTCTGGGAGAATGAAGAACCACCCACTGTAGAAGATCTTATAACGGCCTTCTAGTACCTGAAGGGGGCCTACAAGAAAGCTGGGGAGGGACTTTTTACAAAGGCAGGTAGTGAACAAGGGGAAATGGCTTTAAACTGGCAGAGGGTAGGTTTAGATGAGATATTAGGAAGAAATTCTTTCCTGTGTGGGTGGTGAGACACTGGAACAGGTTGCCCAGAGAAGCTGTAGATGCCCCCTCCCTGGAAGTGTTCAAGGCCAGGTTGGATGAGGCTTTGAGCAAGCTGGTCTAGTGGAAGGTGTCCCTGCTGATGGCAGGGAGATTGGAACTAGATTATCTTTACGGTCCCTTCCAACACAAACCGTTCTATGATTCTATGAAATACAAGAAGTTCATTTGTGGGAAAACCTTTCCGTTTCTGGTTTCTCCTAAGATTGCAGTTTTCTCCTGAACATTTTGCATTTGGAAATTTATTCTGCATTTTTTCTTCCAATGGAAACAAAAAATTAATTAACACCCCTAATCTCCTTTTCCTAGATGATCCTCTCCCTTCCTCAGATGCATGCTGTTACCACTTGGCCAGTATCCCTTTCTGATTTCCTTTGACCTCTCTCTCTTGCATTCCTGGCTGCACAGTGGCTCACTTGGAAATTGTTTCCTTCTTTGACCCCGGTGAAAGGCAGTGATTAGGAAACTTTCCTGGGATGCGAATGCAATGGCTTCAGTTCTTTGAGAAAGGTCCAACTCTCCCACTATTGGGCAAGTGTTCTAATCATTCAGCTATTATGCAGAAACTGCACTTTTCCTGTTCTCTTTAATGAAATCAGTGCCAACATTTTCTTCTCCTCCCATGAGCTCAGCATTACGGGTAAATACTCTGAGAGTGCATACTGGATCAACCTCCTTAGGGATGCAGGCACAATTTATGGGCCTGTCTGCCTAAATCTAGATTGCACCAGAGCAGAATATGAGGTGCTCCAGCACCTCATGGTCCACCTCTGCTCCAGCAGAATGTGGATTGCTCCCCAGACCAGATGGACACAGTGTTGCGCTCACAATATGTGCAGTCACTGCAGGAATTTACAATATCATCACGATATCCTGAGAGATGGAGACACCCAGGAGTTTAGGTGACTTGACTCTGGATCACTCTCAGGTACATGAGCAAAATTTTGGCACCAGAAGTCTATTAAGCCATGTCTGTAATATTAACTACAACATTCAGCAAAGTGTTGTAAAGTACCTGAATAAGCTCTGGGAGAGTAGATTTGAGTGTAGTGGATGTTGACGGGATGTAGACTTGGAAGGTGAGTGTGCAGTCAAGGTGACTTTGCTGATACAGTAGAAGCAACTTTATCAGAGAAAGTATGTGCTCAGTCTCTAAGAGGCACCGCCTGCCTGGACAGTGCTCTGTCCAGCTGGTAGGAGGAAGCAAAAAGATTGTCATAATTGGAGAATGGATGTTCAGGAACCAGAAAAGAGATGAGCTGGTGCTCAAACGATGTTTGAAAGTCATAACTTTTCTAATTATTCAGGTTATAACTAGCATCTCTGGTCATTTCTTAGTGCTCTTACCAAGGAGTCTAGAATACATGCTTATATACATCTGGAATGGTTTAAAACAGAGAAAAAAAGACAGAAAACTTTGAGAGGTCCCTGGGAAGGCATGATTTAGCCACTTGCAAACTCAGCCTTTTCTATGGAGGAAGAACGCAGCTGTGTTAGTGTGGCACTGGTCTCTGACAGCCTCTTCTTGGGATACTGATTCAAAACCCTCGGTTGTTCAGAGGGAGAAAGAAAGAGGAGATGTTTTCTACACAAACACACTCCTTGGTCTCTACCTAGATATGATGTAGGATCCACTGTCGACTGGAGCATGAGTCATGGACTCCACATGCATTACAGTGCTTGGTAAGTGGGCAGTGAAGTACAGTTGCTGGTGTGTGAGTCATCAGCTTCATGTGAGTGGGCAGCCAAATCCTGCATAAGCTGATTTTTCAGAGACGTTTATAAGAGTATTTTGAAATATAGCATATGGCATGGGCAAATTATTTTGGTTTTGTTTGTGCTTGCTGCAGCTTCAGCTTTGGCCAAGGCCCCATATTATTAGGCCTGACATATCCTGTAAGTTTTATTTTCTGTCATTCCAGCTTTGACATGCTTGTCTAGAGAATTTTCATCATCTGGTTCTCTGTAAGCATCTTCCATTCCTCTTTACATTCCAACAGCAACTAGGAAGTGAATGGAAAGAGCAAGCAAGATAAAGAAACTGTTCTATTTCTTCTGCTGTTAGAGCTGCTTTGGCATCAAACTATGGTTCTATGGTTCTATCAAAATATGGTTCATATTTTAAATTCAAAATATGTATTTTTCCTTTCACTAGTTCTCCTTTTAGTGTCATTTGATGCTATAAAATGGCTGTAATCCTCTGTTGTGCTCTTCCAAAACTTCACCTGGCACTTCATACAGCTGCAGAAATCCTGCCACTTTCTGAGACAGTGCTCCCGCCACAGCCAAAATATCCCCAACTGAGTTTCACAGAAGCCATGCTTTACTTGTGCTCTTTAAGCTTAGGGACACATATGGGTCAGACACTCCTTCCATCTTTGTATGGAACTGGAGAATGATAGTACTTAGCTTCCTCCCAGTTTTCTCTGCACCCTTGGTATGTGGTTCATAAGGAACACAAAAAATGGCAACTTTCCAAGTTGTAAGAGAAAGACTGTCAGCTCAAGCTGGACTTGATGAGACTTCTCAGCACTGCTCCTTGGACTTGGCATCTCCTGGAAAAAACAGGCTTGCTCTGCTGCCAGCTGTCATTGCTGCTGCTATCTCAAGGAGCAGCCGTGTGCACCACAATGCCTGGTTTAGAGTGGAAACTCCCCTGGCAACTCACGAAGGTGTTGTATTTAAAAGCTGCTAGTTACTAGGGTTTTTTAAAAGCAGTTTCTTAGCACAAAATCAGTGTCTGGTGCAAGTCCCCCTTAAAAAACAAACAAACAAACAAACAAACAAAATCCCAACAAACCTAAAGCAAGACCCCCACAAAAGCAGACTGCTTGCATAGCACGGCAATCAGAACACAGAATCCCAGAATTGCCTCGATTGGAAAAGACCTTTAAGATCATTGAGTCCAACCATTAACCTCACACTGACAAGTCCCTGACTAACCCATGTCCCTCAGCACTGTGTCTACACGACTCTTCAATCCCTCCAGGGATGGGGACTCCACCACTGCCCTGGGCAACCCCTTCCAATGCCTCAGAACCCTTTCAGCAAAGAAATTCTTTCTCATATCCAACCTCAACTGCCCTTGGCACAACTTGAGGCCATTTCCTCTTGTCCTATCACTTGTTCCTTGGCTGAACAGACCCACCCCCACCTCTCTACACCTTCCTTTCAGGTAGTCCACAACTACCGGTGGTCTCCCCTG
>NW_010330970.1:0-228 GCF_000700745.2 Antrostomus carolinensis | reverse complement strand
CAAGAACACCTGACGGGACAGGGTCACACTTGTAAGAGCACAGCCTGGCCCTGCCCAGCTTTCCAAGCCCCCACCTCCATCCCAACAGCAGTTTCTCGGTGAGACTCTTTGTTTCCCCCCGAACTGCAGCACAGTTGCCTGCACGGCTGCTCCCCGGCTCCCTCCTGCCTTTCGTACCGCATTGCAGCGGGGGGGACCCCACGGACGGGTCTTCCCCGTGGGGAAAGG
>NW_010330969.1:0-4380 GCF_000700745.2 Antrostomus carolinensis | reverse complement strand
AAAGGCAGTCTGAGGATCAGTTGTGTCTCCCTTTCCCTAACAGCCCCCAAGCAGCACTTTCAGATCTCTCAAGTGCAAGGCTGGTGCTGCTCCTGTCTGCGCTTTCTGTAGGAGTGACCTGCCTTGTGATTACAGCACTTGAGACCCCAGCTCAGCTCCACAATGTGCCAGACTCCTACCGAGAGTCACTTAACTCTGTATTAGAGGTGCCACTCTAATACAGAGGGTAATAGCCACCAATTCAGAAAAGCATTGTGTGCAGGCAGCAACGTAAACAGAGAAACCACATAAATACCCAAGAGAGACCACAGTCCTGCAGTGAACACATCTCTCATTCCCCAGCAGATGCTAGCACAGTGCAAAACCTGTCATCTATCAACTCCTGTTCCTCCACTGCCCACAGGCCATCCACACCCTGAGCAGTAGGGCACCCACACCATGAGCCAAGTCCCTTCTTGAGACGTTAAGCAGGACACTCTAGCCCTGATTGGTGCCACCTTCATTGTTCCTGAGGGCTCTATAAGGCAACAGTGTTAGCTACCCCACTTCTGACTGAGCCCACACTTAGGGTCCAAAATGAGGAAGATGTTCCCACTGGACTATGCTCCAGCCTTAATTGCTACAGAGAACGTATCCTGGCCTGTTTTGCTCCTTCTGCTTGCTTCTAAGGTACCAAGACAAGATAGAGCCAAACAGTCCTCTGCAATGAGGTTTCACAGCACTGCAGGTAGAAGGAAAATTCAGTACTAGGGAATATCTGTGTTGAGTCCCAGCAAAAAAACATGTCGTTAGGCTACTCTTCCAGCCCCCTTACACTTACCCCCTCCCAGATGCCACCTGCAGAAACGGGCACCTGAACTCAAAGAGCGATCTGACACTTCATCAATTCACCCACCCAGAGATGCTAGCATCTGCTGCTTGAGGCAAGGGGGTTGCATGGAATCCCTGAAAAAAATTTCACAACCCTCTGGGATTCCAGTGGTTATGCAATTTGGCTGCTGTCAGGAGGAAGTCCTGAGATTTCTCATAGTCTAAAAACCTCTTGCTTCACTGCACCTACTCACATGAGTGCAGTCTGCCTCTCCAGCCAGCTCAGAACTGGGGACAGTATCTCAAAAAAAAAAGGACATTTTGTCAAGGTACTAGTGCCTGTGTTCTCTCCTTTTCTGGTGACACTTGTGTGCTATAGTTCAGTGCTCCACCCAAGAGTTGGCTGCATTTCAGCATGACATGAAGTGATTCTCATAGAACTGTCAGCAGCTTTCAGGATGACAGTATCAGCAAGCAAGGGTTTTGTCACACATATGACCCTTCACACCAACTGCATGTCTTCTCTACCTGTTGCATGGGCCTTAGAGGGCATCAAAAGAGCATCCTTTTGTGGACACTGGCAAGCTGAGGCTGCAGCAGTTGCACTCCTGTCTGTTCTGACAGCTCCTCTCCATCCCTTACCCACAAGCACCAAGCCACCTTCTCTCCTCGCTGACATCTACATCTTTGCCCTATGATGCTGCCTGGAGGTGAGGTAGCAGAGCTGGCCATCACTCTATATTTGGCCACTGCTTACTGGAGGAAGCAGACAGACCATCATTTCCTGCATTAGGCTGGCCTGAGAAAGCAGACAGCACCAAAAGTTTAGGGACTACCTGGTCCCATTGGTACCAAGGTGGAAGCAGCCACAGCTCCAGTGAGCCCCTGCCAGGCTGATCTGAAAGCTGAGAAGAGAAGGCTGTAAATATGCCCTCAGTGGGCAGGAGGCTGCATGGTACCCATCACCCAGTGAAGCATCCCCAGGTGTTGAATCCTCAGTTCAGACATCCTGCCAGATGAATTCTGCCAAACAGTGAATATTAGCATGGTCTCTACAGCACCATCTCTCTGGGCGTAGCTCAGGGACCTAACCCACCCCACCATGTATGGAGAGGTGAGCCAGCCTAAGGCTGTGGGAGGAGAAGCAACCTTGCTAGAAAAAGCAAAGCTGCTTTACCCAGGACTGTATCTCAAAGAGGGTGTGAGATAACATGTAGGGCTACTGCTTAGGGACCTTCGGAAGAATGAAGGAAACTCTCTTGTCCCTGAAGTTTATGTGTCCAGGCAGAGCTCGGCTGAAGTCTCAGTGCTGATTGCTCTGCTCTACCCTCTAGGTACCTGGCCATCTGCTATCCGCTGCGCTCCCGGGAGCTGCGGACCCCCCACAACGCAGTGGCTGCCATAGCTGTGATCTGGGGCCTCTCCATGGTCTTTGCTGGGCCCTACCTAAGCTACTATGACCTGATTGAGTGGGAGTCCAGCTACATCTGTATGCCTGGCTGGGAAGAGTGGAGACGCAGAGTCATGGACACCAGCACATTTGCATTCGGCTATGTCATCCCAGTGCTGGTCATCATCCTCTCCTACACCAGGACCATCAAGTACCTCTGGACAGCAGTGGACCCCATCGAGGATATATCAGAGTCCAAGAAGGCCAAGCAGAAGGTAACCAAGATGATTATCATTGTAACCATCCTTTTCTGCCTCTGCTGGCTGCCTTACCACGTAGTCATCCTCCGATACCTCTATGGAGACTTCCCCTTCAACCAGGCCACCTATGCCTTCCGCCTGCTTTCCCACTGCATGGCTTATGCCAACTCTTGCCTCAACCCCATCGTCTATGCCCTGGTCTCCAAGCACTTCCGCAAAGGCTTCAAAAACGTTTTCAGCTGTCTCTTGAGGAAAAAGCACAACAACAAGGTGCATGTGGTGCACTCTTCCCACATTGTGCCTGGATTTGAGGCAGGCTCCACTTAAGTGTCCCAGATGCATGAGGAGAATAACAGGTACGAGCTGAATCCAGCCTCCATGCCTCCTACCCCACTTGCATGACTTCTGACACTTTGGAATTGCCTGCTCCCACACTCATAAGGGATCGCTCTTAAAAAGTGACCACCATTCATGGGCCCAAATATATTCAAAAGCAGATTCCCAAGGAACCTTAGTGACTGGTTCCTTCAGCAGCCCAAAGCCTGCTCTCCTCATAGCCAGTGCTGAAGTTTTGCTGGCAGATTTCTCCTATCACCAATGATTTGAAACTCATGGTCACTGTGACCAAACCAGCCACTAATCACCACTTCACCACATATCTCTCTCTGTTTACAAACTACAAATCTAGGAGGCATCTTTCCTAGTTGGCTCCCTCAGTACCTGCACCAAGAAGTTATCTTCAATGTGCTTCAGAAATTTTCTGAACCTGTTTGTGTTCACTGTATGATATGCCCAGTTGATATCTGGGAAGTTAAAATCACCCATAAGGCCGGGGCAGTTGATTTAGAGATATCCCTTAATTCCTTGTAGAATAATTCATCAGTGTCGTTGTCCTGGCTGGGTGGTCAATAGTAGACTCCCACAACAAGATCTGCTTTATTTGCTTTCCCCTTCATCCTTATCCAGAGGCTCTCAACCAAAAGCCACTCCAGCTGGCTGAGAAGCCAAGGAACGCTTGATCCGAGAAACATATTTCTCATTGTGACTGATGGTAACTCACAACAGCCAAGCTTTATAAGGCCGAAATCTGCAAGTTCAGGACACTCCTGCAACACAGGCTAACACCTAGGCAGTCAAAATTTGGAATAATTTACCACTCCTTCCTTGCTGTGCTCAAAATAGTCCAAACAACTCTCCTCACTAACTCAGGGGCTACCTTACCTTTCCAACAAATGATCCCAATATTGCAGAGCTGGGCAAACACTGTGGTAATGCATACCTTCTTTCCAGCTCTAGGACTGGGAGCAAAATATGCCTGGGCCTCAAAACCAGCCTGCTACATTCTCTGCACACTTTCCCAGTCCCACTTGTCCAGCATTGCTACCAACTCCATTGCAGGAGTTGGAAATCCCATCTATGATCCCTGTGGTGGTTTTACTCCTTTGGTTGAAGCCAAACACAGTCACTTTCTCACTCTCCCCCTGCCCCCAGAGACTAGGGGACAGAAACAGAAGGATAAAAGTAAGCAAATTCATGGGTGAGATAAAAACAATTTACTAATTGAAATAAAATAATGATAAGAACAGAATATGGCCACCAGCCTGTCCCAGTCAGCGATCCTGGGGCAGAGACAGTCCCAAAACCAAAACCCCAGAAGAGCGAGAGCCCGAGTGATCCCCAAGAGAATCCCCCTGATTCCAATCAGCCCTGGTTAATATACTGAACATGACAGGATATCATATTGAATATCCTATTGGCACATCCAAATCCAGTTTTGGGTTTTGCTATTTACTATGCTTCTCCCTCTCAGTCCTTTGCACTTGCAAACTACCCAAACATGATGACTGTATTGGGTTTGCATGGCAAGGTCTTGGTGGTGGGCAGGGGTAGTGCATAGGGGTGGCTTCTGTGAGAAGCTGC
>NW_010330968.1:0-10797 GCF_000700745.2 Antrostomus carolinensis | reverse complement strand
CATTCTCTCTGCACTTGCGTCCTGCAAGACTGAATGTAACTGAAGAAACTCATCCTGTGGCTGGAGTGACATGGGGGCTGCCCCTGGTCTATGTTTTGGTTGTAGCTTGTAGTGGTCCATTCTTATTTACAGCCTGTGAAATCCTTGAAGTGTCTCTGTGTCTCTTTAGACAAAACTGTTCAAGTGAAAGGATTATTTCCTGCTTTAAGCACAATTCACTCAAAATGCTAATGTCCTTGTCTTAATTTGTGTCAAAGTGGTTAATTTAGCTCAGCCTAAGCTGACGTCTTGGGGAAGGGACTAGTTTCTAGGTCTTTGACCACTTTCCTATGGCCCTAAATGTTAGTATCTCTGTCTTTCATGAGTTGGCAGCTTCTGATGGAGATCCTTATGCTGCACAGTGCAGATATGAATCTGCCCAAAAAGAGGAAGCTTTTTTGGAACAAAATCTGTACCTTGTAAACAAAAAGAGGTCCTGCTTTTGCAAACCTTTTTCTTGCCCCTTCCCCAAGTTATTTTTGAGTCTGGCTGTCAACTCTGCTCTTAACACTGTCAAGAATGAGAACATCCATGTTCAGACATTACTTTGGCATGTTGAGTATGGCATGAAGTTTTCTTCTGGAGCACATGGAATAAGAGAAAAATGTCACATTTTAACAGTTTGAGTTTCAGCTTTGCCTGATACAATTGCTTGGGGAGAAAACAAGTGCAGTCAAACACCTCAGATTTCAAGAAGCTCTGGCAATCTCTGTGAAACAGGTTTTTTCCGCAGCCGTACTAACTACATACTTATTACAATACTGAGATAATGGTTTTGTTGGTAAAGGAAGTGGCTGTGGCTCAGGTGTATTGCCAGTAAATAAGTTGATTTTAAAGTATCTAAGGGTTTATATTTCTTAAGTACTTTCAGCAACTCTTTTAGGGAAAAAAAGCACCTTTATAAAACACTCTTTGGTCCAAAACATTGACTTCTTGTTTTGAAAACCAAGTCCCTGGGACTGCATATAGCTAAATATCCCCATTTCTGATGGGTCAGTCAGCCATGCTGTGTACTGGGATTATGGGATGAGCGACTGGCTGCAACACAGTGCCAGATCCAGTGCGTCCTGTCTTGATAATTTTATAGCTGCATGATACTTATGCATAAACATGAGTATGAAAAACACCTGAGTCATAAAACCAGAGTGGCATTTTATGAGTGATAAATAGGATTCATGCAAATATTATGGCAAAATGCTGTCTTGATATTATTGTGGTAATTCATTCCATGACAGCCCCTTCTGATAACTGCTATTTCAATGCCCTCTCGCCTTTTCCTCTGCCTTCTTAGAATGACAACCACATCTTCCCTGCATTGCATCTTTTGCCTTTCAACCCATTTTGCATGCTTAAATTGTGGTCTCACCTCTGAGCAGTTCCTTCTGCTAACTGAGCCCCATTCCTCTAGCCTAGCCTTTGCTTCAGAAGCCTCTCTCTGCAAAAGTACTTACTACCCTGAATTGTGTACAGTATCCAGCACACGCTGACAATGGAAACTACAGAGAGTAATTTGGAAACCAGAAAAAGGAATTGTGTTTTTGCACTTTATCCTACAATCTCACTGGTTTAGGAAACAGTGTTGGCCACTGGCTGGAATGCTTCACTGGTTTCATCAACCTGAGTTGTTTGCCTAATTAGAGACATCTGACTGGGCTTATGTTTCTTGATCATTAGGAAAAAAAACCCCAAAGATAATCATGGAAGATCTCTGAAGAAAGGAGGTCTATATTATTTTGAATACAGTTTAGATAAATGCAATATTTCTAGAAATCTGCAATCTGCTATACAAATTCTGTTACTCTGTTTGAGACTAGCAGTCATGCAGTTTTCAAGAGAAAAACTATAGAGAAGCTGAGCTTCATGTCACTGTTTCACACTGAGTTTCAGGTGAGAGCTCTCTGTTTTTAAAGAGGCAAAGATTTTATTAAAGTGAATTTCAGTTCACTTACACAGTGCTATAAAGTGGTAACAAACAGGTGTAATAAACAGAGGTAAAATGCTAAGCTATGCTGTGTGTAAACAGGTTCCATGAGTGTTTAAAATACAACATCAGATTTTTCTGTAGTCATCCTGTGAGAAGAGTAAGTACTCTTCACTCAAATAAGCGTTTTTTTCTTTGCAGTAACAGTTTCAAAATCCAGATTTCCATCATTATATATCACCTTCAGAGAAAAAATCAGAGGGGCATACTCCATTATATTTCTTACTCAGATAAATCTCCTAGAGATTTATTTCTTTGCTTACCTGGATCCTCTGCTCAAGTCTTCTAGTGGTTCTGTCCTTTAAAAATAGTGTATTCCATTTGACATATCCTTTGCATTTCCCCAGGGTAATTTTTAAAGATGAGTACACTGGCAAGATTGCACAAGTATTTTTCACCTCAAGCATTAGATTACTTAAGCAACTACTAAAAGTTTAAAAAAACCTCAAAAACAACAACAACAACAAAATTCCACCCCAAAAAACCCCAAAGAAGACTTACCATATATCTTATGGTGCAAGTGATGGCTTGGAGTAACACTAAACCGATTTGTCAGTCACGAGAAGGTCAAAAATACCTCTTCCTGCATGAAGAAGGATGTATCAGTTTGAAAACTTCTAGCAAACAAATCGTTTTCATTTAAAAAAAAAAAATCAAGGAGCGGTTCTCTTTTTTCTAAAAATGGATCATCAGATGTTACTTTTCTAACTCTGTGAGATGAGCAGAGATGTTGAAATTGTGGAGGATCCTCCTAGGAGCTGAACTCAAGGTTTCACAACCCACAGCTGTAGTTTTAGAAAAAGGTTTTTATATTGTTTTCTCTTTTTCATTTAGCTAACCACTGAATCAAGGACAGTTTACATGAGGTTCATCCTTTCTTTTATGGTTTCTGTCCCTGAAAAAAAAAAAAAAAGTGGAGCTTTTGAATAAAGCTTAGACTTTTGTTCAGAATTACCTGCACTTTCTGTTGGCTTGCTGTGAGTTGCAGTCCTTATGTTTTAAGAGATTTAATTGATTCTATTTTTCTCTAACCTAGTCTTTTGGGCTGTGTTTTTTTGTTTTAATCCCTCTCATAAGACTATGACTTAGTCTATATAGTGAGTCTGACCTTCTTTTAAAACAACACTGTTTACTTACTTTCTGGAATTAAGCTTCAGAAAAGCCTGATAGAATCTGATTTCTTATCAACTTACTTCCTTGTGGCTGATTCCTGTGACTTTCAAACTGAAGCTGCACCATGAGCAGCTTTTTAGATCCCTCTTAGACATAAAATAAACCACAGAGGAGATAGGAAAGGTACAGAGAAAGCAAGGAAGAGACAATGCCTTATCAGATGCCTGAGAACCTCTGAGAGAGAAACTCTGCAAAGATATCTAATAAAGTGCAATCCCCTGCCTCCCCTTGACATCTCTTTGTGTTTTTCTCTTCCTTTCCTAATCAGCTGTTCCAATGAGCTCTCTAAGGGCTGGAGTTTCAACATCAAAATTAATGGCCACTGTAGGATATTCTAAGGGTATGCTCACACTACCTTACCTGATGGACTATATTAGACCCCTTACACCTTCTGTGAAAAGAGCTGCTTCTAAAAATATTTCCACTACACCTAAACCAAGCTCCTAATTGTTGACAAATTTTGCTGACAAAAAACTGCACTTTTATAATGAATTCTTATAATTCCCAAACAAGGTATTGTTATCAAATTAATTTTTCAATGTATAATTCCTAAAGTGTCTATATATTGAAATTAACAGACATTTAAGGATTTCTTTCTGAAGCCTGCTTCATTGTTCACTGTTTGTTACATGTTACTGAACCTACTGGAGACTAAAACCTTTAATAAGCTCACACTATATGAACAGGGGAAACAGTCTCAAACCTGTTGTTGGACTTGCCCATTTTTGGATTTGGATTCTAAAATACGCTCTCACAAAATGTTTGAGACCAAACCAAATGTTTGGTCTCAAACATTTGCACTAACAACAGCAACAACTTAAAGTGAAGACCTGTGGTTGGCTGGTCTTCAGAAATAGTCCCTTGTTCCCATAGATCCATTGACTTTATTCATTTGTTTGATTTTGTTGCTTATAGCTTTTCATTCTCATAGCACAGTCTGATCAGCAAGCATAGCTGGGTATTTAATTTGCTGATCAGCACTGTAAGGTCCCAGTGTTGCACACCAACAGAGGGCCTCTGCCACTCACAGGTTAGAGCAACTGACTAAGGGGAATGGTTTTGGTCTGCTTACCAGCTGGGTCTTACAGCTGGACAAGAGACTCCCCACAGAGAGTGTGAATAGCTCTGACACTTGGCAGCCCAAATACAGGGACACTCTGGCAACAGGCAGCTGGACTGTGACTTTATTATCAGCAGCTGTACAATATCTTCAAGTAGATCTACACCAGCTGCAGATCAGCAGAGCTGCTGGGAAGTCAGATTTGATGAAGTCTTGCATGTGCCTGTAGGCGAGTCCAGGCCCCTGGTGCTGTTTGCTGGGCGCTGGGGTGCTGGTACTGGGTTGTTCATCAATGCTGTTAGGACAGGATCTTTCTTTTGTCTCCCTCTCCACTCCCCTTAGTCGCTCTTGGAGGGGTCCCAGCAGGACTCCCTCTCCCATCCAGTCTGAAGCTCCATCACACCAGCCTGGGACTGGCTGTATTGCTCATGCATCATCTCCTCCTCCCTGCAGCCTTCACATCGCCTCCATCTAGCATACGTGTCAACAATGAGGTATGGACAATGCAGGTAGCACATCCATTGTTACAAGTCAGATTTTTTCATCTTTTTTCAGTCCCTTGCCCAGCATTTATTTGAAGCTCATCTCATCTCATGAGCTAGAGCAGATTTTAAGAATCTTTACCTACAGGTCAACCTTATTATTTTATCAATAATTTGAAGTTATTGTTCAATAATATAAGGAATAATACAGTGGGTTAATATAAGTTGGAATTTTACCTATTATGGTTTTACTTTCAGAGATGAGTAGGTGGTATGTTTAGTGGTGTGACACTCATTCCCTCCATAAAGACATTCCTGGAACAGTAGTGGGTTTTGTTCCTTACCTGTAGGGCTCAAGTTGATGTACTCAGGAAGTAGAAGTTCATGTACTCAGAAGTTTTTCACTGTGATTGTATGGTGAGGGTGGTCAGACACTGGAACAGGTTGCCCAAGGAGGTTGTGGATGCCCCCTCCCTGGAAGTGTTTAAGGCCAGGCTGGATGAGGCTTTGAGCAACCTGATCTAGTGGAAGGTGTCCCTGCTGATGGCAGGGGGATTGGAACTAGATGATCTTTAAGGTCCCTTCCAACCCAAACCATTCTATGATTCTATGATTCTATGCTGCCACGTACACTGTCAAGTCAAACTGCATTCGTCAATCTCTTCTATCTAGTAACTGATTATATGATTCATCTTCATAGTAATCAGGTCATCACACTGAAATATCCAGTATCTAAGCAATATGGCACTCCTGCAAGGAGGTGTCACCATGTGAAGTCTACACCAGTACTGAAATGTCTACTAGGACACATACCTGATGCTCACATACCAGTGTGACATACAAATGTCATCAA
This sequence comes from Antrostomus carolinensis, assembly GCF_000700745.2. Taxonomy (NCBI): domain Eukaryota; kingdom Metazoa; phylum Chordata; class Aves; order Caprimulgiformes; family Caprimulgidae; genus Antrostomus; species Antrostomus carolinensis. The sequence goes on along the minus strand of NW_010330968.1, from coordinate 5,209 downwards.
GCAGAATTATGGGTACAGAAATTTGAAAATGCAACTAACAGTTTCCATTCAATTTATTACAAACTTGCACCACCTGAAGAAAGACTGAGAAAGAAAAGGCCTAGGGCAGAATGGCAGATCCTTTCTTAGAGATACACAATATGATAGTGCACAACACTTACCAAAATCTGTAACTACAGCAAAGCAGATCATCCATTTCATCTGGAGAAGAGGTCTAATGAAGACGTGAACACAGACTGAATGCATTTCTTTTTCCATTGGTTCCTCCAATTATATCTCATTTTGTTACTTGTTATATTCACAAAATCCATATCCAAATCGGATTAGTATTAGCATATACTTTATTCCATCAGTGATAGTTAAATGTCTTTGTTTTGAAGAGGCTGAATAAAGACATCTAGCTAAAACTACTTTGTTCCTTAGAGTTCTTTTCTTATTGGCCTTTTCTTTCAGGCTCTCAACTTCTTGTGACTAACCTTTTAGTGCCACCGTACAATCACACCAGTCTTACATTTGTGAGGTATAGTATTTTAAGGAAAATAGGGGAAAAAATGTTATGTATGATACCCTAAGATTTCTGTCATGGAGACTAGTAAAAAAAAAAAAACCCAAAACCCCAAAACAAACAACAAAACATTTTACAGATTCAAGGAAGCTGGGTTACAAAAAATAAACTCTGGAAGACACAAGCATTTCTAATCTGTATTAACACTACTTCTTCATGTGGTTGTTTACTGGCAGTAAGATGAAGGGATTTACCTCCCCCCCAATTATTCTTCTGGTTTCGGTTTGTTTCTCTCTTGCCAATCTTGCACATACATAATTGTAGCACATATTAATTCATTGTCATGGTATTATTTTTGTTTTGGCTTTCCCCAAGCTGCTCTTACTGAACTAGCTGTGTTTCCTCATGCAGTGAGGAAGAAGTGAGCATTGCTTCCTCCTACCATTTAAATCCAGGCTTCTGATGTATATGCTGCCCTGTTTTATATATGAGGGCTTATCATAGTGCAATAGATTTCACTTTTGGGCCATTGCTATGCCTTTCACAAATTTTCAGCTCTCAGAATATAATTTTCACATAGGCCTTTAATTCTCACACTTTACTGTTCTCGGGTACTTTCTCTCAGGCTCTCGCTGTTCCGGGACTGCGGTTTCGAATCGGGATTGTCACTCCTCCGGGATCGTTATCTGGGAACGGGCCGGGCTTGGTTGGCAGGTGGTGAGCAATTGCACTGTGTATCACTCATTTGCATATTTTATTACTATTATTATCATTACTATTTTAATATCAATATTATTTTAAGTTTTATTTTATCTCCATTTTTAAATTGTTCTCATCTCAACCTCGGAGTTTCCTTGCCTTTGCCCCCAATTCTCTCCCCTGTCCCCTGGTTTGGGAAATGAGTGAACAGCTGTGTTTAGCTGCTAGCCAAGTGCTAGCCAAGTGAAACCACCACAAATGTGTACACGTAAGCTCACAGTTGGGTTAGCAAACAAGAAAGTCTTATGACAGCAACATCCCTATGCACTGATTACCCAAAGTTTCACTATTTCTATGTTTGTCCATTATATATTTACCACAGACAGTGATAGCAGTGATTATAAATCTGAGGGTTGGTTGTGAGTACTGCTCTGCACTCACCAACACCATATATGCACTTTTGCAACATTTCCTTTTGCCTCTTACGAAGTCAGCCTGACAGCTGGCAGAGTTGCCTTTTGCTGCGTAGGGCATTTCTCCCCATATGCTTCTGAACATGTGGCAGTAGCATCTTCTAACAGGAAGGTCAGACTCTGTGCTGTCCTGTGCATAAATGAAACTATTTGGTTTAGTTTAGGGCTGTGCATAGATATTTGTCTATGGCACTTGGGCAATCTTTTCATAAGCATTGGGCTGAAAGCCCAATCAACACATTATCTCTTCAGAAGTTCAGTGTCCAAAATTTTGGAACTTGTAAGGGTTTCTACTTAACTGTCCAACATTTGTTGTAAAGCAACAGTTTACATGTAGTGTTCACAGAGCCCCTGTCTCAAATTTACACTTTCTCAAATGCTTGGTTTTGTTTCCTGAATATCTCACAGAGCAGCTCAGATGCTCCTAAGCACTGCAGTGGTCCTTCCTTGTGTTAGCTTCTTCTCTGCTGTAATTAAAATTCTGGTGTGCCTTGCCAGTTTCTTAACATACCTTTAGTTCATCGCACAGTTTCTGTGTATCTGTCTGCTTCTCTAGCTCTTACATACACACTCTGTCTTCATCTCAATGCTTTTCCCTGCAGAGCTTGAGTTATGGAATATTTGTTTCCCATACGTAAAATTTCACCCACCGCTCTGCTGAGCTGACTGGTGTTCTCTTTCATAGGGACTCAGGATCTTGTTAAACCTTTGCCACAGGTAGCACCATCCCACTGTGATCAGACTGCTTGAAGTCCTGCTAGCCTAATTTGGAGCTACCTGGCCTGTAGCTACATCATGCTGCAGCCACATCTGACTGATTAAGACTCAAAATCTGCCACTAAACTATTTATCTAGAGCCATGCTTGTCTCAGTGCAAAGCTATAGTGAAGGATCAAGGATTATCCTGTCTGGATGCACAATGTAGCAATAAGCTAATCTTTAGGTTTAGTTTGTTTGTTTTCCTGCCAGCACAAAATAGAAAATGCAAATCAGAAAACAAAGGCAGTGGGTACAGAGTTCAGCTCATCCTATTGTGGACAGATGAAAAGGGTGTGCAGGGGAGAGGAGGAGGTGTGGATCATAGTCTGAAAAAAAGGAACTGGGACAATGGAACAGGGAGAATGACATGGTGAAGCAGAAGCATATTTCCATATTGAACTTTGAATGCTTAAAGTTCCTTACACATAAAACATGGGAGATCAGGCACACCACTTTGCTGGAGTCACTCTGTGCTGTGCAAGGGGATTTGAAATTGAAAGTCTGTGCAAAATCCTGTCTTTATCCCAATATAAAGACTGCCATCTTTTATTGCTCTCCTTTATTGCTCCTCTTCTCCTATAACATCCCTGTTTCTCCTACCTGACAAATTTTACCCATCTAAAATCTGTGGCCGCAGACATTTCCTGAAGCTGTTACAATAGACTGTTCCCAAGCTAGTGGGTGGATAAAAGCCATGCCAGCTGCAGTAGCTTCTGGACTGGACAGACAGTTCTCTCCTTGTTCACTTAAGTTTGCTTCAGTGGACTGTGGTATTGTAGGTGTTTAAGTCCATAGTTGCATCTTTTGCAACCTCCATTCTGACAGCAAAGGTGAGGAAGAAAACTTGGGCTACCGGGCATACATTATTTTTCAGACAGATATTTTATTAACTTCACTACATTAACAAGAAAACAGGAAGAACCATAATTCCTACAAGAAGAGTTAAGAATAAAACACACCAGTAGAAATATCACAGTTACAGCAAGATTTGTATCACACTCAGCTAATTTATGCTTTAATATTAAAAAGGTGCTTTCACTTTAGTGCAGTAAAAAAGTATAAAAGAAAGGAAAAATATTATTTTCAAGCAAGAAGGTTTGCTGTGAGGATATTTTTTGTTCTTGTCTTTAGTCTGTCTCTGTGGCTATTAACCTTACAATGTAGTGGCCAGATTATAATAGCTGATAGGATAAAAGCTAACAGGTAATAGAAACAGTGCCTCGATGTTATAAAGCTAGAGGGGGAAGACTATATGCACACCTAGATTAAAGCATCTGATACCTAAGAGGCTGACATTTCCAGGCTCCTTCTACAGTTGGACAAGTAATCTTCCCCAGAGGCCATTTAAATCATATGTCTGCTTCTTTCTTGGGCATCTCTTTTTCTCTACTGAGGGACCTTGAAGAGATTTGCCGTTAATTTAGGTATCTGAGTCACGTGCCTAATATTAAGTAGTGTAGAATCTTCTCTTGTGTCCTTACATTTCTTGGAGGCTAGTTGAACCTGCCCCTAACCAGATTTCCAGGAGCAAGGCTTTACATGCATGAGCAGTGCCCTTTGAAGTAAATGGGAAAAAAAGCAGGACAATTCACTTGCATAAGGCGTGCTCACCTGCATGTCCTTACAGTTTGATGCAAGAAGTAAGATGTATCTCATATTCATCCTCAAGTTCCTTTTTATGGAAACATCTTTTATTCATGTAGGCAAAATAAGGAGTAGGGGGGAAAAATGAAGAAAACTAAAAGCCTCCTCCCCTCAAATGCCTGCCCATGTTGCAGAAACAATACAGTCACTTCCTAAAGATGTTCCATTAATGTTGAATACTAAAAAGGTACCTCAATCCTCAAAGATTCCTCCCAGTGTTTATCTTAAAATGTTCCCATTATGAGACGACATATTACTCCTTAGTCTCTTCAATATTGTATTCCCCTCAGGTAAATCTCACCAGCCTTTGTTTGCTGGATAAAATTTGGGCCAAGAAACAGAATCATACTATCCTGGGGCCCATTCAAATCTTGATGTGATGCAGCTATGGTGTTAATGTTTCCTGGAGAACTTACTGGTTCTCTTAGTTTAAGAATGGAAAATGCTGTAACCCCAGGGAACAGTTAACCACAAGAAAAAAGTTCGTACAGTTTTCAGTAGTGGTTGACATAAAGGTCTTAAATAATGTCAGGCAGTCTTTAAGGCAAAGCGAGTGATGCAATATTTACTACCGAATGTTTTTATGTATTTTTACAGTCCAGTAGAGATGTCATGCTCTGCAGTGGATGGTGTGATTGTGGAACTAACTCTTTCTAATTTCTCCCGATAAAGATTTGGACATTTTTTGCACAGGTGGGCTGCAACATGCTTTCGGAAAAAGGCGTAAAGGTATTTCCTAAATTTTTCTCCAACAAATGCATAGATCACAGGATTGATACAACAGTGGATCATTGAGATTGTTTCTGTCACTTGGATTGCTTTCTCTAGCTGACCTTTGATTTCACAATTTGAGTCAAAAAGTAAACTTTGAAATGTATGCAAAAAAGAAGAAATATGGAATGGTGTCCAGAAAATGAAGTAAAAAATCATTATCACAAAAATAAGCCGGACTGCCTTCTGTTTTTTCTCATTCTTGCATCTCAATAATGTTTTTAGAATTTGTGAGTAACTGAAAATCATAATGAGCATTGGAACAATAAGTCCCAGGATGTTCATCTTTAAAATGTAGGAGTACTTCCAATTTATTGCTGCATCGATTGGATAATGAGCACTGCAAGTATAACGTGAA